>NC_134485.1:432441421-432719946 GCF_040206685.1 Ascaphus truei | reverse complement strand
GGTTCCTCCCCAGTGTGCTATGTACATGTGTAACCCCCTGTGTGATACACGCAACACCCTCACACTGCCCCCTGGCAGGTTCCTCTCCTGTGTGCTATGTACATGTGTAACCCCCTGTGTGATACACGCAACACACTCACACTGCCCCCTGTGTGATACTCGCAACACACTCACACTGCCCCCTGGCAGGTTCCTCCCCTGTGTGCTATGTACATGTGTAACCCCCTGTGTGATACACGAAACACACTCACACTGCCCCCTGTGTGATAAACGCCACACACCCTCACACTGCCCCCTGTGTGATACACGCAACACACTCACACTGCCCCCTGGCAGGTTCCTCCCCTGTGTGCTATGTACATGTGTAACCCCCTGTGTGATACATGCAACACACTCACACTGCCCCCTGGCAGGTTCCTCTCCTGTGTGCTATGTACATGTGTAACCCCTGTGTGATACACGCAACGCACTCACACTGCCCCCTGGCAGGTTCCTCTCCAGTGTGCTATGTACATGTGTAACCCCCTGTGTGATACACGCAACGCACTCACACTGCCCCCTGGCAGGTTCCTCTCCAGTGTGCTATGTACATGTGTAACCCCCTGTGTGATACACACAACACCCTCACACTGCCCCCTGGCAGGTTCCTCTCCTGTGTGCTATGTACATGTGTAACCCCCTGTGTGATACACGCAACACACTCACACTGCCCCCTGGCAGGTTCCTCCCCTGTGTGCTATGTACATGTGTAACCCCCTGTGTGATACACGCAACACCCTCACACTGCCCTCTGGCAGGTTCCTCTCCTGTGTGCTATGTACATGTGTAACCCCCTGTGTGATACACGCAACGCCCTCACACTGCCCCCTGGCAGGTTCCTCTCCAGTGTGCTATGTACATGTGTAACCCCCTGTGTGATACACGCAACACACTCACACTGCCCCCTGGCAGGTTCCTCTCCAGTGTGCTATGTACATGTGTAACCCCCTGTGTGATACACGCAACACACTCATACTGCCCCCTGGCAGGTTCCTCCCCAGTGTGCTATGTACATGTGTAACCCCCTGTGTGATACACGCAACACCCTCACACTGCCCCTGGCAGGTTCCTCTCCAGTGTGCTATGTACATGTGTAACCCCCTGTGTGATACACGCAACACCCTCACACTGCCCCCTGGCAGGTTCCTCTCCTGTGTGCTATGTACATGTGTAACCCCCTGTGTGATACACGCAACACTCACACTGCCCCCTGGCAGGTTCCTCTCCCTTGTGCTATGGACATGTGTAAACCCCTGTGTGATACACGCAACACCCTCACACTGCCCCCTGGCAGGCTCCTCCCCTGTGTGCTATGTACATGTGTAACCCCCTGTGTGATACACGCAACACCCTCACACTGCCCCTGGCAGGTTCCTCTCCAGTGTGCTATGTACATGTGTAACCCCCTGTGTGATACACGCAACACCCTCACACTGCCCCCTGGCAGGTTCCTCTCCTGTGTGCTATGTACATGTGTAACCCCCTGTGTGATACACGCAACACTCACACTGCCCCCTGGCAGGTTCCTCTCCCTTGTGCTATGGACATGTGTAAACCCCTGTGTGATACACGCAACACCCTCACACTGCCCCCTGGCAGGCTCCTCCCCTGTGTGCTATGTACATGTGTAACCCCCTGTGTGATACACGCAACACCCTCACACTGCCCCCTGGCAGGTTCCTCCCCAGTGTGCTATGTACATGTGTAACCTCCTGTGTGATACACGCAACACTCACACTGCCCCCTGGCAGGCTCCTCCCCTGTGTGCTATGTACATGTGTAACCCCCTGTGTGATACACGCAACGCCCTCACACTGCCCCCTGGCAGGTTTCTCCCCAGTGTGCTATGTACATGTGTAACCCCCTGTGTGATACACGCAACACCCTCACACTGCCCCCTGGCAGGTTCCGCCCCAGTGTGCTATGTACATGTGTAACCTCCTGTGTGATACACGCAACACTCACACTGCCCCCTGGCAGGTTCCTCCCCTGTGTGCTATGTACATGTGTAACCCCCCGTGTGATACACGCAACGCCCTCACACTGCCCCCTGGCAGGTTCCTCTCCCGTGTGCTATGGACATGTGTAAACCCTGTGTGATACACGCAACTCCCTCACACTGCCCCCTGGCAGGTTCCTCTCCTGTGTGCTATGTACATGTGTAACCCCCTGTGTGATACACGCAACACTCACACTGCCCCCTGGCAGGTTCCTCTCCCGTGTGCTATGGACATGTGTAAACCCTGTGTGATACACGCAACACCCTCACACTGCCCCCTGGCAGGTTCCTCCCCAGTGTGCTATGTACATGTGTAACCCCCTGTCTGATACACGCAACACACTCACACTGCCCCCTGGCAGGTTCCTCTCCAGTGTGCTATGTACATGTGTAACCCCCTGTGTGATACACGCAACACCCTCACACTGCCCCCTGGCAGGTTCCTCTCCTGTGTGCTATGTACATGTGTAACCCCCTGTGTGATACACGCAACACACACACACTGCCCCCTGTGTGATACACGCAACACACTCACACTGCCCCCTGTGTGATACACGCAACACACTCACACTGCCCCCTGGCAGGTTCCTCCCCTGTGTGCTATGTACTTGTGTAACCCCCTGTGTGATACACGCAACACACTCACACTGCCCCCTGGCAGGTTCCTCTCCTGTGTGCTATGTACATGTGTAACCCCCTGTGTGATACACGCAACACACTCACACTGCCCCCTGGCAGGTTCCTCTCCTGTGTGCTATGTACATGTGTAACCCCCTGTGTGATACACGCAACGCACTCACACTGCCCCCTTGCAGGTTCCTCCCCAGTGTGCTATGTACATGTGTAACCCCCTGTGTGATACACGTAACGCCCTCACACTGCCCCCTGGCAGGTTCCTCTCCAGTGTGCTATGTACATGTGTAACCCCCTGTGTGATACACGCAACACCCTCACACTGCCCCCTGGCAGGTTCCTCTCCTGTGTGCTATGTACATGTGTAACCCCCTGTGTGATACACGCAACACCCTCACACTGCCCCCTGGCAGGTTCCTCTCCTGTGTGCTATGTACATGTGTAACCCCCTGTGTGATACACGCAACACACTCATACTGCCCCCTGGCAGGTTCCTCCCCAGTGTGCTATGTATATGTGTAACCCCCTGTGTGATACACGCAACACCCTCACACTGCCCACTGGCAGGTTCCTCTCCTGTGTGCTATGTACATGTGTAACCCCCTGTGTGATACACGCAACACTCACACTGCCCCCTGTGTGATACACGCAACACACTCACACTGCCCCCTGTGTGATACACGCAACACACTCACACTGCCCCCTGGCAGGTTCCTCCCCTGTGTGCTATGTACATGTGTAAACCCCTGTGTGATACATGCAACACACTCACACTGCCCCCTGTGTGATAAACGCCACACACCCTCACACTGCCCCCTGTGTGATACACGCAACACACTCACACTGCCCCCTGGCAGGTTCCTCCCCTGTGTGCTATGTACATGTGTAACCCCCTGTGTGATACATGCAACACACTCACACTGCCCCCTGGCAGGTTCCTCTCCTGTGTGCTATGTACATGTGTAACCCCCTGTGTGATACACACAACACACTCACACTGCCCCCTGGCAGGTTCCTCCCCTGTGTGCTATGTACATGTGTAACCCCCTGTGTGATACACGCAACACCCTCACACTGCCCCCTGGCAGGTTCCTCCCCAGTGTGCTATGTACATGTGTAACCCCCTGTGTGATACACGAAACACACTCACACTGCCCCCTGGCAGGTTCCTCTCCTGTGTGCTATGTACATGTGTAACCCCCTGTGTGATACACACAACACCCTCACACTGCCCCCTGGCAGGTTCCTCTCCAGTGTGCTATGTACATGTGTAACCCCCTGTGTGATACACGCAACACACTCACACTGCCCCCTGTGTGATACTCGCAACACACTCACACTGCCCCCTGGCAGGTTCCTCCCCTGTGTGCTATGTACATGTGTAACCCCCTGTGTGATACACGAAACACACTCACACTGCCCCCTGTGTGATAAACGCCACACACCCTCACACTGCCCCCTGTGTGATACACGCAACACACTCACACTGCCCCCTGGCAGGTTCCTCCCCTGTGTGCTATGTACATGTGTAACCCCCTGTGTGATACATGCAACACACTCACACTGCCCCCTGGCAGGTTCCTCTCCTGTGTGCTATGTACATGTGTAACCCCTGTGTGATACACGCAACGCACTCACACTGCCCCCTGGCAGGTTCCTCCCCTGTGTGCTATGTACATATCTAACCCCCTGTGTGATACACACAACACCCTCACACTGCCCCCTGGCAGGTTCCTCCCCTGTGTGCTATGTACATGTGTAACCCCCTGTGTGATACACGCAACGCCCTCACACTGCCCCCTGGCAGGTTCCTCTCCAGTGTGCTATGTACATGTGTAACCCCCTGTGTGATACACGCAACACCCTCACACTGCCCCTGGCAGGTTCCTCTCCAGTGTGCTATGTACATGTGTAACCCCCTGTGTGATACACACAACACCCTCACACTGCCCCCTGGCAGGTTCCTCTCCCGTGTGCTATGGACATGTGTAAACCCTGTGTGATACACGCAACACCCTCACACTGCCCCCTGGCAGGTTCCTCGCCAGTGTGCTATGTACATGTGTAACCTCCTGTGTGATACACGCAACACTCACACTGCCCCCTGGCAGGTTCCTCCCCTGTGTGCTATGTACATGTGTAACCCCCCGTGTGATACACGCAACGCCCTCACACTGCCCCCTGGCAGGTTCCTCTCCCGTGTGCTATGGACATGTGTAAACCCTGTGTGATACACGCAACTCCCTCACACTGCCCCCTGGCAGGTTCCTCTCCTGTGTGCTATGTACATGTGTAACCCCCTGTGTGATACACGCAACACTCACACTGCCCCCTGGCAGGTTCCTCTCCCGTGTGCTATGGACATGTGTAAACCCTGTGTGATACACGCAACACCCTCACACTGCCCCCTGGCAGGTTCCTCCCCAGTGTGCTATGTACATGTGTAACCCCCTGTCTGATACACGCAACACACTCACACTGCCCCCTGGCAGGTTCCTCTCCAGTGTGCTATGTACATGTGTAACCCCCTGTGTGATACACACAACACCCTCACACTGCCCCCTGGCAGGTTCCTCCCCAGTGTGCTATGTACATGTGTAACCCCCTGTGTGATACACGCAACACCCTCACACTGCCCCCTGGCAGGTTCCTCCCCAGTGTGCTATGTACATGTGTAACCCCCTGTGTGATACACGTAACACCCTCACACTGCCCCCTGGCAGGTTCCTCTCCTGTGTGCTATGTACATGTGTAACCCCCTGTGTGATACACGAAACACACTCACACTGCCCCCTGGCAGGTTCCTCTCTTGTGTACTATGTACATGTGTAACCCCTGTGTGATACACGCAACACATTCATACTGCCCCCTGGCAGGTTCCTCCCCAGTGTGCTATGTACATGTGTAACCCCCTGTGTGATACACGCAACACCCTCACACTGCCCCTGGCAGGTTCCTCTCCAGTGTGCTATGTACATGTGTAACCCCCTGTGTGATACACGCAACACCCTCACACTGCCCCTGGCAGGTTCCTCTCCAGTGTGCTATGTACATGTGTAACCCCCTGTGTGATACACGCAACACCCTCACACTGCCCCCTGGCAGGTTCCTCTCCTGTGTGCTATGTACATGTGTAACCCCCTGTGTGATACACGCAACACTCACACTGCCCCCTGGCAGGTTCCTCTCCCTTGTGCTATGGACATGTGTAAACCCTGTGTGATACACGCAACACCCTAACACTGCCCCCTGGCAGGTTCCTCCCCAGTGTGCTATGTACATGTGTAACCTCCTGTGTGATATACGCAACACTCACACTGCCCCCTGGCAGGTTCCTCCCCTGTGTGCTATGTACATGTGTAACCCCCCGTGTGATACACGCAACGCCCTCACACTGCCCCCTGGCAGGTTCCTCTCCCGTGTGCTATGGACATGTGTAAACCCTGTGTGATACACGCAACTCCCTCACACTGCCCCCTGGCAGGTTCCTCTCCTGTGTGCTATGTACATGTGTAACCCCGTGTGATACACGCAACACTCACACTGCCCCCTGGCAGGTTCCTCCCCTGTGTGCTATGTACATGTGTAACCCCCTGTGTGATACACGCAACACACTCACACTGCCCACTGGCAGTTTCCTCCCCTGTGTGCTATGTACATGTGTAACCCCCTGTGTGATACACGCAACACACTCACACTGCCCCCTGGCAGGTTCCTCCCCTGTGTGCTATGTACATGTGTAACCCCCTGTGTGATACACACAACACCCTCACACTGCCCCCTGGCAGGTTCCTCCCCTGTGTGCTATGTACATGTGTAACCCCCTGTGTGATACACGCAACGCCCTCACACTGCCCCCTGGCAGGTTCCTCTCCAGTGTGCTATGTACATGTGTAACCCCCTGTGTGATACACGCAACACCCTCACACTGCCCCTGGCAGGTTCCTCTCCAGTGTGCTATGTACATATGTAACCCCCTGTGTGATACACGCAACACTCACACTGCCCCCTGGCAGGTTCCTCTCCCATGTGCTATGGACATGTGTAAACCCTGTGTGATACACGCAACACCCTCACACTGCCCCCTGGCAGGTTCCTCCCCAGTGTGCTATGTACATGTGTAACCTCCTGTGTGATACACGCAACACTCACACTGCCCCCTGGCAGGTTCCTCCCCTGTGTGCTATGTACATGTGTAACCCCCCGTGTGATACACGCAACGCCCTCACACTGCCCCCTGGCAGGTTCCTCTCCCGTGTGCTATGGACATGTGTAAACCCTGTGTGATACACGCAATTCCCTCACACTGCCCCCTGGCAGGTTCCTCTCCTGTGTGCTATGTACATGTGTAACCCCCTGTGTGATACACGCAACACTCACACTGCCCCCTGGCAGGTTCCTCTCCCGTGTGCTATGGACATGTGTAAACCCTGTGTGATACACGCAACACCCTCACACTGCCCCCTGGCAGGTTCCTCCCCAGTGTGCTATGTACATGTGTAACCCCCTGTCTGATACACGCAACACACTCACACTGCCCCCTGGCAGGTTCCTCTCCAGTGTGCTATGTACATGTGTAACCCCCTGTGTGATACACACAACACCCTCACACTGCCCCCTGGCAGGTTCCTCCCCAGTGTGCTATGTACATGTGTAACCCCCTGTGTGATACACGCAACACCCTCACACTGCCCCCTGGCAGGTTCCTCCCCAGTGTGCTATGTACATGTGTAACCCCCTGTGTGATCCACGTAACACCCTCACACTGCCCCCTGGCAGGTTCCTCTCCTGTGTGCTATGTACATGTGTAACCCCCTGTGTGATACACGAAACACACTCACACTGCCCCCTGGCAGGTTCCTCTCTTGTGTACTATGTACATGTGTAACCCCTGTGTGATACACGCAACACACTCATACTGCCCCCTGGCAGGTTCCTCCCCAGTGTGCTATGTACATGTGTAACCCCCTGTGTGATACACGCAACACCCTCACACTGCCCCTGGCAGGTTCCTCTCCAGTGTGCTATGTACATGTGTAACCCCCTGTGTGATACACGCAACACTCACACTGCCCCCTGGCAGGTTCCTCTCCCTTGTGCTATGGACATGTGTAAACCCTGTGTGATACACGCAACACCCTCACACTGCCCCCTGGCAGGTTCCTCCCCAGTGTGCTATGTACATGTGTAACCTCCTGTGTGATATACGCAACACTCACACTGCCCCCTGGCAGGTTCCTCCCCTGTGTGCTATGTACATGTGTAACCCCCCGTGTGATACACGCAACGCCCTCACACTGCCCCCTGGCAGGTTCCTCTCCCGTGTGCTATGGACATGTGTAAACCCTGTGTGATACACGCAACTCCCTCACACTGCCCCCTGGCAGGTTCCTCTCCTGTGTGCTATGTACATGTGTAACCCCCTGTGTGATACACGCAACACTCACACTGCCCCCTGGCAGGTTCCTCCCCTGTGTGCTATGTACATGTGTAACCCCCTGTGTGATACACGCAACACACTCACACTGCCCACTGGCAGTTTCCTCCCCTGTGTGCTATGTACATGTGTAACCCCCTGTGTGATACACGCAACACACTCACACTGCCCCCTGGCAGGTTCCTCCCCTGTGTGCTATGTACATGTGTAACCCCCTGTGTGATACACACAACACCCTCACACTGCCCCCTGGCAGGTTCCTCCCCTGTGTGCTATGTACATGTGTAACCCCCTGTGTGATACACGCAACGCCCTCACACTGCCCCCTGGCAGGTTCCTCTCCAGTGTGCTATGTACATGTGTAACCCCCTGTGTGATACACGCAACACCCTCACACTGCCCCTGGCAGGTTCCTCTCCAGTGTGCTATGTACATGTGTAACCCCCTGTGTGATACACGCAACACTCACACTGCCCCCTGGCAGGTTCCTCTCCCGTGTGCTATGGACATGTGTAAACCCTGTGTGATACACGCAACACCCTCACACTGCCCCCTGGCAGGTTCCTCCCCAGTGTGCTATGTACATGTGTAACCTCCTGTGTGATACACGCAACACTCACACTGCCCCCTGGCAGGTTCCTCCCCTGTGTGCTATGTACATGTGTAACCCCCCGTGTGATACACGCAACGCCCTCACACTGCCCCCTGGCAGGTTCCTCTCCCGTGTGCTATGGACATGTGTAAACCCTGTGTGATACACGCAATTCCCTCACACTGCCCCCTGGCAGGTTCCTCTCCTGTGTGCTATGTACATGTGTAACCCCCTGTGTGATACACGCAACACTCACACTGCCCCCTGGCAGGTTCCTCTCCCGTGTGCTATGGACATGTGTAAACCCTGTGTGATACACGCAACACCCTCACACTGCCCCCTGGCAGGTTCCTCCCCAGTGTGCTATGTACATGTGTAACCCCCTGTCTGATACACGCAACACACTCACACTGCCCCCTGGCAGGTTCCTCTCCAGTGTGCTATGTACATGTGTAACCCCCTGTGTGATACACACAACACCCTCACACTGCCCCCTGGCAGGTTCCTCCCCAGTGTGCTATGTACATGTGTAACCCCCTGTGTGATACACGCAACACACTCACACTGCCCCCTGGAAGGTTCCTCCCCTGTGTGCTATGTACATGTGTAACCCCCTGTGTGATACACGCAACACACTCACACTGCCCCCTGGCAGGTTCCTCTCCTGTGTGCTATGTACATGTGTAACCCCCTGTGTGATACACGCAACGCATTCACACTGCCCCCTTGCAGGTTCCTCCCCAGTGTGCTATGTACATGTGTAACCCCCTGTGTGATACACGCAACACACTCATACTGCCCCCTGGCAGGTTCCTCCCCAGTGTGCTATGTACATGTGTAACCACCTGTGTGATACACGCAACACCCTCACACTGCCCCTGGCAGGTTCCTCTCCAGTGTGCTATGTACATGTGTAACCCCCTGTGTGATACACGCAACACCCTCACACTGCCCCCTGGCAGGTTCCTTTCCTGTGTGCTATGTACATGTGTAACCCCCTGTGTGATACACGCAAAACTCACACTGCCCCCTGGCAGGTTCCTCTCCCTTGTGCTATGGACATGTGTAAACCCTGTGTGATACACGCAACACCCTCACACTGCCCCCTGGCAGGTTCCTCCCCAGTGTGCTATGTACATGTGTAACCTCCTGTGTGATACACGCAACACTCACACTGCCCCCTGGCAGGTTCCTCCCCTGTGTGCTATGTACATGTGTAACCCCCCGTGTGATACACGCAACGCCCTCACACTGCCCCCTGGCAGGTTCCTCTCCCGTGTGCTATGGACATGTGTAAACCCTGTGTGATACACGCAATTCCCTCACACTGCCCCCTGGCAGGTTCCTCTCCTGTGTGCTATGTACATGTGTAACCCCCTGTGTGATACACGCAACACTCACACTGCCCCCTGGCAGGTTCCTCTCCCGTGTGCTATGGACATGTGTAAACCCTGTGTGATACACGCAACACCCTCACACTGCCCCCTGGCAGGTTCCTCCCCAGTGTGCTATGTACATGTGTAACCCCCTGTCTGATACACGCAACACACTCACACTGCCCCCTGGCAGGTTCCTCTCCAGTGTGCTATGTACATGTGTAACCCCCTGTGTGATACACACAACACCCTCACACTGCCCCCTGGCAGGTTCCTCCCCAGTGTGCTATGTACATGTGTAACCCCCTGTGTGATACACGCAACACCCTCACACTGCCCCCTGGCAGGTTCCTCCCCAGTGTGCTATGTACATGTGTAACCCCCTGTGTGATCCACGTAACACCCTCACACTGCCCCCTGGCAGGTTCCTCTCCTGTGTGCTATGTACATGTGTAACCCCCTGTGTGATACACGAAACACACTCACACTGCCCCCTGGCAGGTTCCTCTCTTGTGTACTATGTACATGTGTAACCCCTGTGTGATACACGCAACACACTCATACTGCCCCCTGGCAGGTTCCTCCCCAGTGTGCTATGTACATGTGTAACCCCCTGTGTGATACACGCAACACCCTCACACTGCCCCTGGCAGGTTCCTCTCCAGTGTGCTATGTACATGTGTAACCCCCTGTGTGATACACGCAACACCCTCACACTGCCCCTGGCAGGTTCCTCTCCAGTGTGCTATGTACATGTGTAACCCCCTGTGTGATACACGCAACACCCTCACACTGCCCCCTGGCAGGTTCCTCTCCTGTGTGCTATGTACATGTGTAACCCCCTGTGTGATACACGCAACACTCACACTGCCCCCTGGCAGGTTCCTCTCCCTTGTGCTATGGACATGTGTAAACCCTGTGTGATACACGCAACACCCTCACACTGCCCCCTGGCAGGTTCCTCCCCAGTGTGCTATGTACATGTGTAACCTCCTGTGTGATATACGCAACACTCACACTGCCCCCTGGCAGGTTCCTCCCCTGTGTGCTATGTACATGTGTAACCCCCCGTGTGATACACGCAACGCCCTCACACTGCCCCGTGGCAGGTTCCTCTCCCGTGTGCTATGGACATGTGTAAACCCTGTGTGATACACGCAACTCCCTCACACTGCCCCCTGGCAGGTTCCTCTCCTGTGTGCTATGTACATGTGTAACCCCCTGTGTGATACACGCAACACTCACACTGCCCCCTGGCAGGTTCCTCTCCTGTGTGCTATGTACATGTGTAACCCCCTGTGTGATACACGCAACACACTCACACTGCCCCCTGGCAGTTTCCTCCCCTGTGTGCTATGTACATGTGTAACCCCCTGTGTGATACACGCAACACACTCACACTGCCCCCTGGAAGGTTCCTCCCCTGTGTGCTATGTACATGTGTAACCCCCTGTGTGATACACGCAACACACTCACACTGCCCCCTGGCAGGTTCCTCTCCTGTGTGCTATGTACATGTGTAACCCCCTGTGTGATACACGCAACGCACTCACACTGCCCCCTTGCAGGTTCCTCCCCAGTGTGCTATGTACATGTGTAACCCCCTGTGTGATACACGCAACACACTCATACTGCCCCCTGGCAGGTTCCTCCCCAGTGTGCTATGTACATGTGTAACCACCTGTGTGATACACGCAACACCCTCACACTGCCCCTGGCAGGTTCCTCTCAAGTGTGCTATGTACATGTGTAACCCCCTGTGTGATACACGCAACACCCTCACACTGCCCCCTGGCAGGTTCCTCTCCTGTGTGCTATGTACATGTGTAACCCCCTGTGTGATACACGCAAAACTCACACTGCCCCCTGGCAGGTTCCTCTCCCTTGTGCTATGGACATGTGTAAACCCTGTGTGATACACGCAACACCCTCACACTGCCCCCTGGCAGGTTCCTCCCCAGTGTGCTATGTACATGTGTAACCTCCTGTGTTATACACGCAACACTCACACTGCCCCCTGGCAGGTTCCTCCCCTGTGTGCTATGTACATGTGTAACCCCCTGTGTGATACACGCAACTCCCTCACACTGCCACCTGGCAGGTTCCTCTCCTGTGTGCTATGTACATGTGTAACCCCCTGTGTGATACACGCAACACTCACACTGCCCCCTGGCAGGTTCCTCTCCTGTGTGCTATGTACATGTGTAACCCCCTGTGTGATACACGCAACACTCACACTGCCCCCTGGCAGGTTCCTCTCCCGTGTGCTATGGACATGTGTAAACCCTGTGTGATACACGCAACACCCTCACACTGCCCCCTGGCAGGTTCCTCCCCAGTGTGCTATGTACATGTGTAACCTCCTGTGTGATACACGCAACACTCACACTGCCCCCTGGCAGGTTCCTCCCCTGTGTGCTATGTACATGTGTAACCCCCCGTGTGATACACGCAACGCCCTCACACTGCCCCCTGGCAGGTTCCTCTCCCGTGTGCTATGGACATGTGTAAACCCTGTGTGATACACGCAATTCCCTCACACTGCCCCCTGGCAGGTTCCTCTCCTGTGTGCTATGTACATGTATAACCCCCTGTGTGATACACGCAACACTCACACTGCCCCCTGGCAGGTTCCTCTCCCGTGTGCTATGGACATGTGTAAACCCTGTGTGATACACGCAACACCCTCACACTGCCCCCTGGCAGGTTCCTCCCCAGTGTGCTATGTACATGTGTAACCCCCTGTCTGATACACGCAACACACTCACACTGCCCCCTGGCAGGTTCCTCTCCAGTGTGCTATGTACATGTGTAACCCCCTGTGTGATACACACAACACCCTCACACTGCCCCCTGGCAGGTTCCTCCCCAGTGTGCTATGTACATGTGTAACCCCCTGTGTGATACACGCAACACCCTCACACTGCCCCCTGGCAGGTTCCTCCCCAGTGTGCTATGTACATGTGTAACCCCCTGTGTGATCCACGTAACACCCTCACA
Organism: Ascaphus truei; assembly: GCF_040206685.1. Classification (NCBI taxonomy): domain Eukaryota; kingdom Metazoa; phylum Chordata; class Amphibia; order Anura; family Ascaphidae; genus Ascaphus; species Ascaphus truei. Next base: position 432,706,870 of record NC_134485.1, on the reverse strand, counting down.
CTGCCCCCTGGCAGGTTCCTCTCCTGTGTGCTATGTACATGTGTAACCCCCTGTGTGATACACGAAACACACTCACACTGCCCCCTGGCAGGTTCCTCTCTTGTGTACTATGTACATGTGTAACCCCTGTGTGATACACGCAACACACTCATACTGCCCCCTGGCAGGTTCCTCCCCAGTGTGCTATGTACATGTGTAACCCCCTGTGTGATACACGCAACACCCTCACACTGCCCCTGGCAGGTTCCTCTCCAGTGTGCTATGTACATGTGTAACCCCCTGTGTGATACACGCAACACCCTCACACTGCCCCTGGCAGGTTCCTCTCCAGTGTGCTATGTACATGTGTAACCCCCTGTGTGATACACGCAACACCCTCACACTGCCCCCTGGCAGGTTCCTCTCCTGTGTGCTATGTACATGTGTAACCCCCTGTGTGATACACGCAACACTCACACTGCCCCCTGGCAGGTTCCTCTCCCTTGTGCTATGGACATGTGTAAACCCTGTGTGATACACGCAACACCCTCACACTGCCCCCTGGCAGGTTCCTCCCCAGTGTGCTATGTACATGTGTAACCTCCTGTGTGATATACGCAACACTCACACTGCCCCCTGGCAGGTTCCTCCCCTGTGTGCTATGTACATGTGTAACCCCCCGTGTGATACACGCAATGCCCTCACACTGCCCCGTGGCAGGTTCCTCTCCCGTGTGCTATGGACATGTGTAAACCCTGTGTGATACACGCAACTCCCTCACACTGCCCCCTGGCAGGTTCCTCTCCTGTGTGCTATGTACATGTGTAACCCCCTGTGTGATACACGCAACACTCACACTGCCCCCTGGCAGGTTCCTCTCCTGTGTGCTATGTACATGTGTAACCCCCTGTGTGATACACGCAACACACTCACACTGCCCCCTGGCAGTTTTCTCCCCTGTGTGCTATGTACATGTGTAACCCCCTGTGTGATACACGCAACACACTCACACTGCCCCCTGGAAGGTTCCTCCCCTGTGTGCTATGTACATGTGTAACCCCCTGTGTGATACACGCAACACACTCACACTGCCCCCTGGCAGGTTCCTCTCCTGTGTGCTATGTACATGTGTAACCCCCTGTGTGATACACGCAACGCACTCACACTGCCCCCTTGCAGGTTCCTCCCCAGTGTGCTATGTACATGTGTAACCCCCTGTGTGATACACGCAACACACTCATACTGCCCCCTGGCAGGTTCCTCCCCAGTGTGCTATGTACATGTGTAACCACCTGTGTGATACACGCAACACCCTCACACTGCCCCTGGCAGGTTCCTCTCCAGTGTGCTATGTACATGTGTAACCCCCTGTGTGATACACGCAACACCCTCACACTGCCCCCTGGCAGGTTCCTCTCCTGTGTGCTATGTACATGTGTAACCCCCTGTGTGATACACGCAAAACTCACACTGCCCCCTGGCAGGTTCCTCTCCCTTGTGCTATGGACATGTGTAAACCCTGTGTGATACACGCAACACCCTCACACTGCCCCCTGGCAGGTTCCTCCCCAGTGTGCTATGTACATGTGTAACCTCCTGTGTGATACACGCAACACTCACACTGCCCCCTGGCAGGTTCCTCCCCTGTGTGCTATGTACATGTGTAACCCCCCGTGTGATACACGCAACGCCCTCACACTGCCCCCTGGCAGGTTCCTCTCCCGTGTGCTATGGACATGTGTAAACCCTGTGTGATACACGCAATTCCCTCACACTGCCCCCTGGCAGGTTCCTCTCCTGTGTGCTATGTACATGTGTAACCCCCTGTGTGATACACGCAACACTCACACTGCCCCCTGGCAGGTTCCTCTCCCGTGTGCTATGGACATGTGTAAACCCTGTGTGATACACGCAACACCCTCACACTGCCCCCTGGCAGGTTCCTCCCCAGTGTGCTATGTACATGTGTAACCCCCTGTCTGATACACGCAACACACTCACACTGCCCCCTGGCAGGTTCCTCTCCAGTGTGCTATGTACATGTGTAACCCCCTGTGTGATACACACAACACCCTCACACTGCCCCCTGGCAGGTTCCTCCCCAGTGTGCTATGTACATGTGTAACCCCCTGTGTGATACACGCAACACCCTCACACTGCCCCCTGGCAGGTTCCTCCCCAGTGTGCTATGTACATGTGTAACCCCCTGTGTGATCCACGTAACACCCTCACACTGCCCCCTGGCAGGTTCCTCTCCTGTGTGCTATGTACATGTGTAACCCCCTGTGTGATACACGAAACACACTCACACTGCCCCCTGGCAGGTTCCTCTCTTGTGTACTATGTACATGTGTAACCCCTGTGTGATACACGCAACACACTCATACTGCCCCCTGGCAGGTTCCTCCCCAGTGTGCTATGTACATGTGTAACCCCCTGTGTGATACACGCAACACCCTCACACTGCCCCTGGCAGGTTCCTCTCCAGTGTGCTATGTACATGTGTAACCCCCTGTGTGATACACGCAACACCCTCACACTGCCCCTGGCAGGTTCCTCTCCAGTGTGCTATGTACATGTGTAACCCCCTGTGTGATACACGCAACACCCTCACACTGCCCCCTGGCAGGTTCCTCTCCTGTGTGCTATGTACATGTGTAACCCCCTGTGTGATACACGCAACACTCACACTGCCCCCTGGCAGGTTCCTCTCCCTTGTGCTATGGACATGTGTAAACCCTGTGTGATACACGCAACACCCTCACACTGCCCCCTGGCAGGTTCCTCCCCAGTGTGCTATGTACATGTGTAACCTCCTGTGTGATATACGCAACACTCACACTGCCCCCTGGCAGGTTCCTCCCCTGTGTGCTATGTACATGTGTAACCCCCCGTGTGATACACGCAACGCCCTCACACTGCCCCGTGGCAGGTTCCTCTCCCGTGTGCTATGGACATGTGTAAACCCTGTGTGATACACGCAACTCCCTCACACTGCCCCCTGGCAGGTTCCTCTCCTGTGTGCTATGTACATGTGTAACCCCCTGTGTGATACACGCAACACTCACACTGCCCCCTGGCAGGTTCCTCTCCTGTGTGCTATGTACATGTGTAACCCCCTGTGTGATACACGCAACACACTCACACTGCCCCCTGGCAGTTTCCTCCCCTGTGTGCTATGTACATGTGTAACCCCCTGTGTGATACACGCAACACACTCACACTGCCCCCTGGAAGGTTCCTCCCCTGTGTGCTATGTACATGTGTAACCCCCTGTGTGATACACGCAACACACTCACACTGCCCCCTGGCAGGTTCCTCTCCTGTGTGCTATGTACATGTGTAACCCCCTGTGTGATACACGCAACGCACTCACACTGCCCCCTTGCAGGTTCCTCCCCAGTGTGCTATGTACATGTGTAACCCCCTGTGTGATACACGCAACACACTCATACTGCCCCCTGGCAGGTTCCTCCCCAGTGTGCTATGTACATGTGTAACCACCTGTGTGATACACGCAACACCCTCACACTGCCCCTGGCAGGTTCCTCTCCAGTGTGCTATGTACATGTGTAACCCCCTGTGTGATACACGCAACACCCTCACACTGCCCCCTGGCAGGTTCCTCTCCTGTGTGCTATGTACATGTATAACCCCCTGTGTGATACACGCAAAACTCACACTGCCCCCTGGCAGGTTCCTCTCCCTTGTGCTATGGACATGTGTAAACCCTGTGTGATACACGCAACACCCTCACACTGCCCCCTGGCAGGTTCCTCCCCAGTGTGCTATGTACATGTGTAACCTCCTGTGTTATACACGCAACACTCACACTGCCCCCTGGCAGGTTCCTCCCCTGTGTGCTATGTACATGTGTAACCCCCTGTGTGATACACGCAACTCCCTCTCACTGCCACCTGGCAGGTTCCTCTCCTGTGTGCTATGTACATGTGTAACCCCCTGTGTGATACACGCAACACTCACACTGCCCCCTGGCAGGTTCCTCTCCTGTGTGCTATGTACATGTGTAACCCCCTGTGTGATACACGCAACACACTCACACTGCCCCTGTGTGATACACGCAACACCCTCAAACTGCCCCCTGGCAGTTTCCTCCCCAGTGTGCTATGTACATGTGTAACCCCCTGTGTGATACACGCAACACACTCACACTGCCCCCTGGCAGGTTCCTCCCCTGTGTGCTATGTACATGTGTAACCCCCTGTGTGATACACGCAACACACTCACACTGCCCCCTGGCAGGTTCCTCTCCTGTGTGCTATGTACATGTGTAACCCCCTGTGTGATACACGCAACGCACTCACACTGCCCCCTTGCAGGTTCCTCCCCAGTGTGCTATGTACATGTGTAACCCCCTGTGTGATACACGTAACGCCCTCACACTGCCCCCTGGCAGGTTCCTCTCCAGTGTGCTATGTACATGTGTAACCCCCTGTGTGATACACGCAACACACTCATACTGCCCCCTGGCAGGTTCCTCCCCAGTGTGCTATGTACATGTGTAACCCCCTGTGTGATACACGCAACACCCTCACACTGCCCCCTGGCAGGTTCCTCTCCTGTGTGCTATGTACATGTGTAACCCCCTGTGTGATACACGCAACACTCACACTGCCCCCTGTGTGATACACGCAACACACTCACACTGCCCCCTGTGTGATACACGCAACACTCACACTGCCCCCTGGCAGGTTCCTCCCCTGTGTGCTATGTACATGTGTAACCCCCTGTGTGATACACGCAACACACTCACACTGCCCCCTGTGTGATAAACGCCACACACCCTCACACTGCCCCCTGTGTGATACACGCAACACACTCACACTGCCCCCTGGCAGGTTCCTCCCCTGTGTGCTATGTACATGTGTAACCCCCTGTGTGATACATGCAACACACTCACACTGCCCTCTGGCAGGTTCCTCTCCAGTGTGCTATGTACATGTGTAACCCCTGTGTGATACACGCAACGCACTCACACTGCCCCCTGGCAGGTTCCTCCCCTGTGTGCTATGTACATGTGTAACCCCCTGTGTGATACACGCAACGCACTCACACTGCCCCCTGGCAGGTTCCTCTCCAGTGTGCTATGTACTTGTGTAACCCCCTGTGTGATACACGCAACACCCTCACACTGCCCCCTGGCAGGTTCCTCTCCTGTGTGCTATGTACATGTGTAACCCCCTGTGTGATACACGCAACGCACTCACACTGCCCCCTGGCAGGTTCCTCTCCAGTGTGCTATGTACATGTGTAACCCCCTGTGTGATACACACAACACCCTCACACTGCCCCCTGGCAGGTTCCTCTCCTGTGTGCTATGTACATGTGTAACCCCCTGTGTGATACACGCAACACACTCACACTGCCCCCTGGCAGGTTCCTCCCCTGTGTGCTATGTACATGTGTAACCCCCTGTGTGATACACGCAACACCCTCACACTGCCCCCTGGCAGGTTCCTCCCCTGTGTGCTATGTACATGTGTAACCCCCTGTGTGATACACGCAACGCCCTCACACTGCCCCCTGGCAGGTTCCTCTCCAGTGTGCTATGTACATGTGTAACCCCCTGTGTGATACACGCAACGCACTCACACTGCCCCCTTGCAGGTTCCTCCCCAGTGTGCTATGTACATGTGTAACCCCCTGTGTGATACACGTAACGCCCTCACACTGCCCCCTGGCAGGTTCCTCTCCAGTGTGCTATGTACATGTGTAACCCCCTGTGTGATACACGCAACACACTCATACTGCCCCCTGGCAGGTTCCTCCCCAGTGTGCTATGTACATGTGTAACCCCCTGTGTGATACACGCAACACCCTCACACTGCCCCCTGGCAGGTTCCTCTCCTGTGTGCTATGTACATGTGTAACCCCCTGTGTGATACACGCAACACTCACACTGCCCCCTGTGTGATACACGCAACACACTCACACTGCCCCCTGTGTGATACACGCAACACACTCACACTGCCCCCTGGCAGGTTCCTCCCCTGTGTGCTATGTACATGTGTAACCCCCTGTGTGATACACGCAACACACTCACACTGCCCCCTGTGTGATAAACGCCACACACCCTCACACTGCCCCCTGTGTGATACACGCAACACACTCACACTGCCCCCTGGCAGGTTCCTCCCCTGTGTGCTATGTACATGTGTAACCCCCTGTGTGATACATGCAACACACTCACACTGCCCTCTGGCAGGTTCCTCTCCAGTGTGCTATGTACATGTGTAACCCCTGTGTGATACACGCAACGCACTCACACTGCCCCCTGGCAGGTTCCTCCCCTGTGTGCTATGTACATGTGTAACCCCCTGTGTGATACACGCAACGCACTCACACTGCCCCCTGGCAGGTTCCTCTCCAGTGTGCTATGTACTTGTGTAACCCCCTGTGTGATACACGCAACACCCTCACACTGCCCCCTGGCAGGTTCCTCTCCTGTGTGCTATGTACATGTGTAACCCCCTGTGTGATACACGCAACGCACTCACACTGCCCCCTGGCAGGTTCCTCTCCAGTGTGCTATGTACATGTGTAACCCCCTGTGTGATACACACAACACCCTCACACTGCCCCCTGGCAGGTTCCTCTCCTGTGTGCTATGTACATGTGTAACCCCCTGTGTGATACACGCAACACACTCACACTGCCCCCTGGCAGGTTCCTCCCCTGTGTGCTATGTACATGTGTAACCCCCTGTGTGATACACGCAACACCCTCACACTGCCCCCTGGCAGGTTCCTCCCCTGTGTGCTATGTACATGTGTAACCCCCTGTGTGATACACGCAACGCCCTCACACTGCCCCCTGGCAGGTTCCTCTCCAGTGTGCTATGTACATGTGTAACCCCCTGTGTGATACACGCAACACACTCACACTGCCCCCTGGCAGGTTCCTCTCCAGTGTGCTATGTACATGTGTAACCCCCTGTGTGATACACGCAACACACTCATACTGCCCCCTGGCAGGTTCCTCCCCAGTGTGCTATGTACATGTGTAACCCCCTGTGTGATACACGCAACACCCTCACACTGCCCCTGGCAGGTTCCTCTCCAGTGTGCTATGTACATGTGTAACCCCCTGTGTGATACACGCAACACCCTCACACTGCCCCCTGGCAGGTTCCTCTCCTGTGTGCTATGTACATGTGTAACCCCCTGTGTGATACACGCAACACTCACACTGCCCCCTGGCAGGTTCCTCTCCCGTGTGCTATGGACATGTGTAAACCCTGTGTGATACACGCAACACCCTCACACTGCCCCCTGGCAGGTTACTCCCCAGTGTGCTATGTATATGTGTAACCTCCTGTGTGATACACGCAACACTCACACTGCCCCCTGGCAGGTTCCTCCCCTGTGTGCTATGTACATGTGTAACCCCCCGTGTGATACACGCAACGCCCTCACACTGCCCCCTGGCAGGTTCCTCTCCCGTGTGCTATGGACATGTGTAAACCCTGTGTGATACACGCAACTCCCTCACACTGCCCCATGTGTGATACACGCAACACACTCACACTGCCCCCTGGCAGGTTCCTCCCCTGTGTGCTATGTACATGTGTAACCCCCTGTGTGATACACGCAACACACTCACACTGCCCCCTGTGTGATAAACGCCACACACCCTCACACTGCCCCCTGTGTGATACACGCAACACACTCACACTGCCCCCTGGCAGGTTCCTCCCCTGTGTGCTATGTACATGTGTAACCCCCTGTGTGATACATGCAACACACTCACACTGCCCTCTGGCAGGTTCCTCTCCAGTGTGCTATGTACATGTGTAACCCCTGTGTGATACACGCAACGCACTCACACTGCCCCCTGGCAGGTTCCTCCCCTGTGTGCTATGTACATGTGTAACCCCCTGTGTGATACACGCAACGCACTCACACTGCCCCCTGGCAGGTTCCTCTCCAGTGTGCTATGTACTTGTGTAACCCCCTGTGTGATACACGCAACACCCTCACACTGCCCCCTGGCAGGTTCCTCTCCTGTGTGCTATGTACATGTGTAACCCCCTGTGTGATACACGCAACGCACTCACACTGCCCCCTGGCAGGTTCCTCTCCAGTGTGCTATGTACATGTGTAACCCCCTGTGTGATACACACAACACCCTCACACTGCCCCCTGGCAGGTTCCTCTCCTGTGTGCTATGTACATGTGTAACCCCCTGTGTGATACACGCAACACACTCACACTGCCCCCTGGCAGGTTCCTCCCCTGTGTGCTATGTACATGTGTAACCCCCTGTGTGATACACGCAACACCCTCACACTGCCCCCTGGCAGGTTCCTCCCCTGTGTGCTATGTACATGTGTAACCCCCTGTGTGATACACGCAACGCCCTCACACTGCCCCCTGGCAGGTTCCTCTCCAGTGTGCTATGTACATGTGTAACCCCCTGTGTGATACACGCAACACACTCACACTGCCCCCTGGCAGGTTCCTCTCCAGTGTGCTATGTACATGTGTAACCCCCTGTGTGATACACGCAACACACTCATACTGCCCCCTGGCAGGTTCCTCCCCAGTGTGCTATGTACATGTGTAACCCCCTGTGTGATACACGCAACACCCTCACACTGCCCCTGGCAGGTTCCTCTCCAGTGTGCTATGTACATGTGTAACCCCCTGTGTGATACACGCAACACCCTCACACTGCCCCCTGGCAGGTTCCTCTCCTGTGTGCTATGTACATGTGTAACCCCCTGTGTGATACACGCAACACTCACACTGCCCCCTGGCAGGTTCCTCTCCCGTGTGCTATGGACATGTGTAAACCCTGTGTGATACACGCAACACCCTCACACTGCCCCCTGGCAGGTTACTCCCCAGTGTGCTATGTATATGTGTAACCTCCTGTGTGATACACGCAACACTCACACTGCCCCCTGGCAGGTTCCTCCCCTGTGTGCTATGTACATGTGTAACCCCCCGTGTGATACACGCAACGCCCTCACACTGCCCCCTGGCAGGTTCCTCTCCCGTGTGCTATGGACATGTGTAAACCCTGTGTGATACACGCAACTCCCTCACACTGCCCCATGTGTGATACACGCAACACCCTCACACTGCCCCCTGGCAGGTTCCTCTCCTGTGTGCTATGGACATGTGTAACCCCCTGTGTGATACACGCAACACTCACACTGCCCCCTGGCAGGTTCCTCTCCCGTGTGCTATGGACATGTGTAAACCCTGTGTGATACACGCAACACCCACACACTGCCCCCTGGCAGGTTCCTCCCCAGTGTGCTATGTACATGTGTAACCCCCTGTGTGATACACGCAACACCCTCACACTGCCCCCTGGCAGGTTCCTCCCCAGTGTGCTATGTACATGTGTAACCCCCTGTGTGATACACGCAACACACTCACACTGCCCCCTGGCAGGTTCCTCCCCAGTGTACTATGTACATGTGTAACCCCCTGTGTGATACACGCAACACACTCACACTGCCCCCTGGCAGGTTCCTCCCCAGTGTACTATGTACATGTGTAACCCCTCTGTGTGATACACGTAACACCCTCACACTGCCCCCTGGCAGGTTCCTCTCCTGTGTGCTATGTACATGTGTAACCCCCTGTGTGATACACGAAACACACTCACACTGCCCCCTGGCAGGTTCCTCTCTTGTGTGCTATGTACATGTGTAACCCCTGTGTGATACACGCAACACACTCACACTGCCCCCTGGCAGGTTCCTCCCCAGTGTGCTATGTACATGTGTAACCCCCTGTGTGATACACGCAACACACTCACACTGCCCCCTGGCAGGTTCCTCCCCTGTGTGCTATGTACATGTGTAACCCCCTGTGTGATACACGCAACGCCCTCACACTGCCCCCTGGCAGGTTCCTCTCCAGTGTGCTATGTACATGTGTAACCCCCTGTGTGATACACGCAACACCCTCACACTGCCCCTGGCAGGTTCCTCTCCAGTGTGCTATGTACATGTGTAACCCCCTGTGTGATACACGCAACACTCACACTGCCCCCTGGCAGGTTCCTCTCCCGTGTGCTATGGACATGTGTAAACCCTGTGTGATACACGCAACACCCTCACACTGCCCCCTGGCAGGTTCCTCCCCAGTGTGCTATGTACATGTGTAACCTCCTGTGTGATACACGCAACACTCACACTGCCCCCTGGCAGGTTCCTCCCCTGTGTGCTATGTACATGTGTAACCCCCCGTGTGATACACGCAACGCCCTCACACTGCCCCCTGGCAGGTTCCTCTCCCGTGTGCTATGGACATGTGTAAACCCTGTGTGATACACGCAACTCCCTCACACTGCCCCCTTGCAGGTTCCTCTCCTGTGTGCTATGTACATGTGTAACACCCTGTGTGATACACGCAACACTCACACTGCCCCCTGGCAGGTTCCTCTCCCGTGTGCTATGGACATGTGTAAACCCTGTGTGATACACGCAACACCCTCACACTGCCCCCTGGCAGGTTCCTCCCCAGTGTGCTATGTACATGTGTAACCCCCTGTGTGATACACGCAACACCCTCACACTGCCCCCTGGCAGGTTCCTCCCCAGTGTGCTATGTACATGTGTAACCCCCTGTGTGATACACGCAACACCCTCACACTGCCCCCTGGCAGGTTCCTCCCCAGTGTGCTATGTACATGTGTAACCCCCTGTGTGATACACGCAACACACTCACACTGCCCCCTGGCAGGTTCCTCCCCAGTGTACTATGTACATGTGTAACCCCCTGTGTGATACACGCAACACACTCACACTGCCCCCTGGCAGGTTCCTCCCCAGTGTACTATGTACATGTGTAACCCCTCTGTGTGATACACGTAACACCCTCACACTGCCCCCTGGCAGGTTCCTCTCCTGTGTGCTATGTACATGTGTAACCCCCTGTGTGATACACGAAACACACTCACACTGCCCCCTGGCAGGTTCCTCTCTTGTGTGCTATGTACATGTGTAACCCCTGTGTGATACACGCAACACACTCACACTGCCCCCTGGCAGGTTCCTCCCCAGTGTGCTATGTACATGTGTAACCCCCTGTGTGATACACGCAACACACTCACACTGCCCCCTGGCAGGTTCCTCCCCTGTGTGCTATGTACATGTGTAACCCCCTGTGTGATACACGCAACGCCCTCACACTGCCCCCTGGCAGGTTCCTCTCCAGTGTGCTATGTACATGTGTAACCCCCTGTGTGATACACGCAACACCCTCACACTGCCCCTGGCAGGTTCCTCTCCAGTGTGCTATGTACATGTGTAACCCCCTGTGTGATACACGCAACACTCACACTGCCCCCTGGCAGGTTCCTCTCCCGTGTGCTATGGACATGTGTAAACCCTGTGTGATACACGCAACACCCTCACACTGCCCCCTGGCAGGTTCCTCCCCAGTGTGCTATGTACATGTGTAACCTCCTGTGTGATACACGCAACACTCACACTGCCCCCTGGCAGGTTCCTCCCCTGTGTGCTATGTACATGTGTAACCCCCCGTGTGATACACGCAACGCCCTCACACTGCCCCCTGGCAGGTTCCTCTCCCGTGTGCTATGGACATGTGTAAACCCTGTGTGATACACGCAACTCCCTCACACTGCCCCCTTGCAGGTTCCTCTCCTGTGTGCTATGTACATGTGTAACACCCTGTGTGATACACGCAACACTCACACTGCCCCCTGGCAGGTTCCTCTCCCGTGTGCTATGGACATGTGTAAACCCTGTGTGATACACGCAACACCCTCACACTGCCCCCTGGCAGGTTCCTCCCCAGTGTGCTATGTACATGTGTAACCCCCTGTGTGATACACGCAACACCCTCACACTGCCCCCTGGCAGGTTCCTCCCCAGTGTGCTATGTACATGTGTAACCCCCTGTGTGATACACGCAACACCCTCACACTGCCCCCTGGCAGGTTCCTCCCCAGTGTGCTATGTACATGTGTAACCCCCTGTGTGATACACGCAACACACTCACACTGCCCCCTGGCAGGTTCCTCCCCAGTGTACTATGTACATGTGTAACCCCCTGTGTGATACACGCAACACACTCACACTGCCCCCTGGCAGGTTCCTCCCCAGTGTACTATGTACATGTGTAACCCCTCTGTGTGATACACGTAACACCCTCACACTGCCCCCTGGCAGGTTCCTCTCCTGTGTGCTATGTACATGTGTAACCCCCTGTGTGATACACGAAACACACTCACACTGCCCCCTGGCAGGTTCCTCTCTTGTGTGCTATGTACATGTGTAACCCCTGTGTGATACACGCAACACACTCACACTGCCCCCTGGCAGGTTCCTCCCCAGTGTGCTATGTACATGTGTAACCCCCTGTGTGATACACGCAACACACTCACACTGCCCCCTGGCAGGTTCCTCCCCTGTGTGCTATGTACATGTGTAACCCCCTGTGTGATACACGCAACGCCCTCACACTGCCCCCTGGCAGGTTCCTCTCCAGTGTGCTATGTACATGTGTAACCCCCTGTGTGATACACGCAACACCCTCACACTGCCCCTGGCAGGTTCCTCTCCAGTGTGCTATGTACATGTGTAACCCCCTGTGTGATACACGCAACACTCACACTGCCCCCTGGCAGGTTCCTCTCCCGTGTGCTATGGACATGTGTAAACCCTGTGTGATACACGCAACACCCTCACACTGCCCCCTGGCAGGTTCCTCCCCAGTGTGCTATGTACATGTGTAACCTCCTGTGTGATACACGCAACACTCACACTGCCCCCTGGCAGGTTCCTCCCCTGTGTGCTATGTACATGTGTAACCCCCCGTGTGATACACGCAACGCCCTCACACTGCCCCCTGGCAGGTTCCTCTCCCGTGTGCTATGGACATGTGTAAACCCTGTGTGATACACGCAACTCCCTCACACTGCCCCCTTGCAGGTTCCTCTCCTGTGTGCTATGTACATGTGTAACCCCCTGTGTGATACACGCAACACTCACACTGCCCCCTGGCAGGTTCCTCTCCCGTGTGCTATGGACATGTGTAAACCCTGTGTGATACACGCAACACCCTCACACTGCCCCCTGGCAGGTTCCTCCCCAGTGTGCTATGTACATGTGTAACCCCCTGTCTGATACACGCAACACACTCACACTGCCCCCTGGCAGGTTCCTCTCCAGTGTGCTATGTACATGTGTAACCCCCTGTGTGATACACACAACACCCTCACACTGCCCCCTGGCAGGTTCCTCCCCAGTGTGCTATGTACATGTGTAACCCCCTGTGTGATACACGCAACACCCTCACACTGCCCCCTGGCAGGTTCCTCCCCAGTGTGCTATGTACATGTGTAACCCCCTGTGTGATACACGTAACACCCTCACACTGCCCCCTGGCAGGTTCCTCTCCTGTGTGCTATGTACATGTGTAACCCCCTGTGTGATACACGAAACACACTCACACTGCCCCCTGGCAGGTTCCTCTCTTGTGTACTATGTACATGTGTAACCCCTGTGTGATACACGCAACACACTCATACTGCCCCCTGGCAGGTTCCTCCCCAGTGTGCTATGTACATGTGTAACCCCCTGTGTGATACACGCAACACCCTCACACTGCCCCTGGCAGGTTCCTCTCCAGTGTGCTATGTACATGTGTAACCCCCTGTGTGATACACGCAACACCCTCACACTGCCCCTGGCAGGTTCCTCTCCAGTGTGCTATGTACATGTGTAACCCCCTGTGTGATACACGCAACACCCTCACACTGCCCCCTGGCAGGTTCCTCTCCTGTGTGCTATGTACATGTGTAACCCCCTGTGTGATACACGCAACACTCACACTGCCCCCTGGCAGGTTCCTCTCCCTTGTGCTATGGACATGTGTAAACCCTGTGTGATACACGCAACACCCTCACACTGCCCCCTGGCAGGTTCCTCCCCAGTGTGCTATGTACATGTGTAACCTCCTGTGTGATATACGCAACACTCACACTGCCCCCTGGCAGGTTCCTCCCCTGTGTGCTATGTACATGTGTAACCCCCCGTGTGATACACGCAACGCCCTCACACTGCCCCCTGGCAGGTTCCTCTCCCGTGTGCTATGGACATGTGTAAACCCTGTGTGATACACGCAACTCCCTCACACTGCCCCCTGGCAGGTTCCTCTCCTGTGTGCTATGTACATGTGTAACCCCCTGTGTGATACACGCAACACACTCACACTGCCCCCTGGCAGTTTCCTCCCCTGTGTGCTATGTACATGTGTAACCCCCTGTGTGATACACGCAACACACTCACACTGCCCCCTGGCAGGTTCCTCCCCTGTGTGCTATGTACATGTGTAACCCCCTGTGTGATACACACAACACCCTCACACTGCCCCCTGGCAGGTTCCTCCCCTGTGTGCTATGTACATGTGTAACCCCCTGTGTGATACACGCAACGCCCTCACACTGCCCCCTGGCAGGTTCCTCTCCAGTGTGCTATGTACATGTGTAACCCCCTGTGTGATACACGCAACACCCTCACACTGCCCCTGGCAGGTTCCTCTCCAGTGTGCTATGTACATGTGTAACCCCCTGTGTGATACACGCAACACTCACACTGCCCCCTGGCAGGTTCCTCTCCCGTGTGCTATGGACATGTGTAAACCCTGTGTGATACACGCAACACCCTCACACTGCCCCCTGGCAGGTTCCTCCCCTGTGTGCTATGTACATGTGTAACCCCCCGTGTGATACACGCAACGCCCTCACACTGCCCCCTGGCAGGTTCCTCTCCCGTGTGCTATGGACATGTGTAAACCCTGTGTGATACACGCAACTCCCTCACACTGCCCCCTGGCAGGTTCCTCTCCTGTGTGCTATGTACATGTGTAACCCCCTGTGTGATACACGCAACACTCACACTGCCCCCTGGCAGGTTCCTCTCCCGTGTGCTATGGACATGTGTAAACCCTGTGTGATACACGCAACACCCTCACACTGCCCCCTGGCAGGTTCCTCCCCTGTGTGCTATGTACATGTGTAACCCCCTGTCTGATACACGCAACACACTCACACTGCCCCCTGGCAGGTTCCTCTCCAGTGTGCTATGTACATGTGTAACCCCCTGTGTGATACACACAACACCCTCACACTGCCCCCTGGCAGGTTCCTCCCCAGTGTGCTATGTACATGTGTAACCCCCTGTGTGATACACGCAACACCCTCACACTGCCCCCTGGCAGGTTCCTCCCCAGTGTGCTATGTACATGTGTAACCCCCTGTGTGATACACGTAACACCCTCACACTGCCCCCTGGCAGGTTCCTCTCCTGTGTGCTATGTACATGTGTAACCCCCTGTGTGATACACGAAACACACTCACACTGCCCCCTGGCAGGTTCCTCTCTTGTGTACTATGTACATGTGTAACCCCTGTGTGATACACGCAACACACTCATACTGCCCCCTGGCAGGTTCCTCCCCAGTGTGCTATGTACATGTGTAACCCCCTGTGTGATACACGCAACACCCTCACACTGCCCCTGGCAGGTTCCTCTCCAGTGTGCTATGTACATGTGTAACCCCCTGTGTGATACACGCAACACCCTCACACTGCCCCTGGCAGGTTCCTCTCCAGTGTGCTATGTACATGTGTAACCCCCTGTGTGATACACGCAATACCCTCACACTGCCCCCTGGCAGGTTCCTCTCCTGTGTGCTATGTACATGTGTAACCCCCTGTGTGATACACGCAACACTCACACTGCCCCCTGGCAGGTTCCTCTCCCTTGTGCTATGGACATGTGTAAACCCTGTGTGATACACGCAACACCCTCACACTGCCCCCTGGCAGGTTCCTCCCCAGTGTGCTATGTACATGTGTAACCTCCTGTGTGATATATGCAACACTCACACTGCCCCCTGGCAGGTTCCTCCCCTGTGTGCTATGTACATGTGTAACCCCCCGTGTGATACACGCAACGCCCTCACACTGCCCCCTGGCAGGTTCCTCTCCCGTTTGCTATGGACATGTGTAAACCCTGTGTGATACACGCAACTCCCTCACACTGCCCCCTGGCAGGTTCCTCTCCTGTGTGCTATGTACATGTGTAACCCCCTGTGTGATACACGCAACACTCACACTGCCCCCTGGCAGGTTCCTCTCCTGTGTGCTATGTACATGTGTAACCCCCTGTGTGATACACGCAACACACTCACACTGCCCCCTGGCAGTTTCCTCCCCTGTGTGCTATGTACATGTGTAACCCCCTGTGTGATACACGCAACACACTCACACTGCCCCCTGGAAGGTTCCTCCCCTGTGTGCTATGTACATGTGTACCCCCCTGTGTGATACACGCAACACACTCACACTGCCCCCTGGCAGGTTCCTCTCCTGTGTGCTATGTACATGTGTAACCCCCTGTGTGATACACGCAACGCACTCACACTGCCCCCTTGCAGGTTCCTCCCCAGTGTGCTATGTACATGTGTAACCCCCTGTGTGATACACGCAACACACTCATACTGCCCCCTGGCAGGTTCCTCCCCAGTGTGCTATGTACATGTGTAACCCCCTGTGTGATACACGCAACACCCTCACACTGCCCCTGGCAGGTTCCTCTCCAGTGTGCTATGTACATGTGTAACCCCCTGTGTGATACACGCAACACCCTCACACTGCCCCCTGGCAGGTTCCTCTCCTGTGTGCTATGTACATGTGTAACCCCCTGTGTGATACACGCAACACTCACACTGCCCCCTGGCAGGTTCCTCTCCCTTGTGCTATGAACATGTGTAAACCCTGTGTGATACACGCAACACCCTCACACTGCCCCCTGGCAGGTTCCTCCCCAGTGTGCTATGTACATGTGTAACCTCCTGTGTTATACACGCAACACTCACACTGCCCCCTGGCAGGTTCCTCCCCTGTGTGCTATGTACATGTTTATCCCCCTGTGTGATACACGCAACTCCCTCACACTGCCCCCTGGCAGGTTCCTCTCCTGTGTGCTATGTACATGTGTAACACCCTGTGTGATACACGCAACACTCACACTGCCCCCTGGCAGGTTCGTCTCCTGTGTGCTATGTACATGTGTAACCCCCTGTGTGATACACGCAACACACTCACACTGCCCCTGTGTGATACACGCAACACCCTCAAACTGCCCCCTGGCAGTTTCCTCCCCAGTGTGCTATGTACATGTGTAACCCCCTGTGTGATACACGCAACACACTCACACTGCCCCCTGGCAGGCTCCTCCCCTGTGTGCTATGTACATGTGTAACCCCCTGTGTGATACACGCAACACACTCACACTGCCCCCTGGCAGGTTCCTCTCCTGTGTGCTATGTACATGTGTAACCCCCTGTGTGATACACGCAACGCACTCACACTGCCCCCTTGCAGGTTCCTCCCCAGTGTGCTATGTACATGTGTAACCCCCTGTGTGATACACGTAACGCCCTCACACTGCCCCCTGGCAGGTTCCTCTCCAGTGTGCTATGTACATGTGTAACCCCCTGTGTGATACACGCAACACACTCATACTGCCCCCTGGCAGGTTCCTCCCCAGTGTGCTATGTACATGTGTAACCCCCTGTGTGATACACGCAACACCCTCACACTGCCCCCTGGCAGGTTCCTCTCCTGTGTGCTATGTACATGTGTAACCCCCTGTGTGATACACGAAACACTCATACTGCCCCCTGTGTGATACACGCAACACACTCACACTGCCCCCTGTGTGATACACGCAACACACTCACACTGCCCCCTGGCAGGTTCCTCCCCTGTGTGCTATGTACATGTGTAACCCCCTGTGTGATACACGCAACACACTCACACTGCCCCCTGTGTGATAAACGCCACACACCCTCACACTGCCCCCTGTGTGATACACGCAACACACTCACACTGCCCCCTGGCAGGTTCCTCCCCTGTGTGCTATGTACATGTGTAACCCCCTGTGTGATACATGCAACACACTCACACTGCCCTCTGGCAGGTTCCTCTCCAGTGTGCTATGTACATGTGTAACCCCTGTGTGATACACGCAACGCACTCACACTGCCCCCTGGCAGGTTCCTCCCCTGTGTGCTATGTACATGTGTAACCCCCTGTGTGATACACGCAACGCACTCACACTGCCCCCTGGCAGGTTCCTCTCCAGTGTGCTATGTACTTGTGTAACCCCCTGTGTGATACACGCAACACCCTGACACTGCCCCCTGGCAGGTTCCTCTCCTGTGTGCTATGTACATGTGTAACCCCCTGTGTGATACACGCAACGCACTCACACTGCCCCCTGGCAGGTTCCTCTCCAGTGTGCTATGTACATGTGTAACCCCCTGTGTGATACACACAACACCCTCACACTGCCCCCTGGCAGGTTCCTCTCCTGTGTGCTATGTACATGTGTAACCCCCTGTGTGATACACGAAACACTCATACTGCCCCCTGTGTGATACACGCAACACACTCACACTGCCCCCTGTGTGATACACGCAACACACTCACACTGCCCCCTGGCAGGTTCCTCCCCTGTGTGCTATGTACATGTGTAACCCCCTGTGTGATACACGCAACACACTCATACTGCCCCCTGGCAGGTTCCTCCCCAGTGTGCTATGTACATGTGTAACCCCCTGTGTGATACACGCAACACCCTCACACTGCCCCTGGCAGGTTCCTCTCCAGTGTGCTATGTACATGTGTAACCCCCTGTGTGATACACGCAACACCCTCACACTGCCCCCTGGCAGGTTCCTCTCCTGTGTGCTATGTACATGTGTAACACCCTGTGTGATACACGCAACACTCACACTGCCCCCTGGCAGGTTCCTCTCCCGTGTGCTATGGACATGTGTAAACCCTGTGTGATACACGCAACACTCACACTGCCCCCTGGCAGGTTCCTCCCCTGTGTGCTATGTACATGTGTAACCCCCCGTGTGATACACGCAACGCCCTCACACTGCCCCCTGGCAGGTTCCTCTCCCGTGTGCTATGGACATGTGTAAACCCTGTGTGATACACGCAACTCCCTCACACTGCCCCCTGTGTGATACACGCAACACCCTCACACTGCCCCCTGGCAGGTTCCTCTCCTGTGTGCTATGGACATGTGTAACCCCCTGTGTGATACACGCAACACTCACACTGCCCCCTGGCAGGTTCCTCTCCCGTGTGCTATGGACATGTGTAAACCCTGTGTGATACACGCAACACCCTCACACTGCCCCCTGGCAGGTTCCTCCCCAGTGTGCTATGTACATGTGTAACCCCCTGTGTGATACACGCAACACCCTCACACTGCCCCCTGGCAGGTTCCTCCCCAGTGTGCTATGTACATGTGTAACCCCCTGTGTGATACACGCAACACACTCACACTGCCCCCTGGCAGGTTCCTCCCCAGTGTACTATGTACATGTGTAACCCCCTGTGTGATACACGCAACACACTCACACTGCCCCCTGGCAGGTTCCTCCCCAGTGTACTATGTACATGTGTAACCCCTCTGTGTGATACACGTAACACCCTCACACTGCCCCCTGGCAGGTTCCTCTCCTGTGTGCTATGTACATGTGTAACCCCCTGTGTGATACACGAAACACACTCACACTGCCCCCTGGCAGGTTCCTCTCTTGTGTGCTATGTACATGTGTAACCCCTGTGTGATACACGCAACACACTCACACTGCCCCCTGGCAGGTTCCTCCCCAGTGTGCTATGTACATGTGTAACCCCCTGTGTGATACACGCAACACACTCACACTGCCCCCTGGCAGGTTCCTCCCCTGTGTGCTATGTACATGTGTAACCCCCTGTGTGATACACGCAACGCCCTCACACTGCCCCCTGGCAGGTTCCTCCCCACTGTGCAATGTACATGTGTAACCCCCTGTGTGATACACGCAACACACTCACACTGCCCCCTGGCAGGTTCCTCTCCTGTGTGCTATGTACATGTGTAACCCCCTGTGTGATACAAGCAACACACTCACACTGCCCCCTGGCAGGTTCCTCTCCTGTGTGCTATGTACATGTGTAACCCCCTGTGTGATACACGCAACACACTCACACTGCCCCCTGGCAGGTTCCTCCCCAGTGTGCTATGTACATGTGTAACCCCCTGTGTGATACACGCAACACACTCACACTGCCCCCTGGCAGGTTCCTCCCCTGTCTGCTATGTACATGTGTAACCCCCTGTGTGATACACGCAACACACTCACACTGCCCCCTGGCAGGTTCCTCTCCAGTGTGCTATGTACATGTGTAACCCCCTGTGTGATACACGCAACACCCTCACACTGCCCCCTGGCAGGTTCCTCCCCAGTGTGTTATGTACATGTGTAACCCCCTGTGTGATACACGCAACACCCTCACACTGCCCCCTGGCAGGTTCCTCCCCTGTGTGCTATGTACATGTGTAACCCCCCGTGTGATACACGCAACACACTCACACTGCCCCCTTGCAGGTTCCTCCCCAGTGTGCTATGTACATGTGTAACCCCCTGTGTGATACACACAACACACTCACACTGCCCCTGGCAGGTTCCTCCCCTGTGTGCTATGTACATGTGTAACCCCCCGTGTGATACACGCAACACACTCACACTGCCCCCTTGCAGGTTCCTCCCCTGTGTGCTATGTACATGTGTAACCCCCCGTGTGATACACGCAACACACTCACACTGCCCCCTGGCAGGTTCCTCCCCTGTGTGCTATGTACATGTGTAACCCCCCGTGTGATACACGCAACACACTCACACTGCCCCCTGGCAGGTTCCTCCCCTGTGTGTTATGTACATGTGTAACCCCCTGTGTGATACACGCAACGCCCTCACACTGCCCCCTGGCAGGTTCCTCTCCTGTGTGCTATGTACATTTGTAACCCCCTGTGTGATACACGCAACACCCTCACACTGCCCCCTGGCAGGTTCCTCCCCAGTGTGCTATGTACATGTGTAACCCCCTGTGTGATACACGCAACACACTCACACTGCCCCCTGGCAGGTTCCTCTCCTGTGTGCTATGTACATGTGTAACCCCCTGTGTGATACACGCAGCACCCTCACACTGCCCCCTGGCAGGTTCCTCCCCAGTGTGCTATGTACATGTGTAACCCCCTGTGTGATACACGCAACACACTCACACTGCCCCCTGGCAGGTTCCTCCCCTGTGTGCTATGTACATGTGTAACCCCCTGTGTGATACACGCCACACACCCTCACACTGCCCCCTGGCAGGTTCCTCCCCTGTGTGCTATGTGCATGTGTAACCCCCTGTGTGATACACGAAACACCCTCACACTGCCCCCTGGCAGGTCCCTCTCCAGTGTGCTATGGACATGTGTAACCCCCTGTGTGATACACGCAACACACTCACACTGCCCCCTGGCAGGTCCCTCTCCAGTGTGCTATGGACATGTGTAACCCCCTGTGTGATACACGCCACACACCCTCACACTGCCCCCTGGCAGGTTCCTCCCCAGTGTGCTATGTACACGTGTAACCCCCTGTGTGATACACGCAACGCACTCACACTGCCCCCTGGCAGGTTCCTCCCCTGTGTGATATTTACATGTGTAACCCCCTGTGTGATACACGCAACGCACTCACACTGCCCCCTGGCAGGTTCCTCCCCTGTGTGCTATGTACATGTGTAACCCCTGTGTGATACACGCAACACTCTCACACTGCCCCCTGGCAGGTTCCTCCCCTGTGTGCTATGTACATGTGTAACCCCTGTGTGATACACGCAACACTCTCACACTGCCCCTGGCAGGTTCCTCTCCTGTGTGCTATGTACATGTGTAACCCCCTGTGTGATACACGCAACACACTCACACTGCCCCCTGGCAGGTTCCTCCCCTGTGTGCTATGTACATGTGTAACCCCCTGTGTGATACACGCAACACCCTCACACTGCCCCCTGGCAGGTTCCTCCCCAGTGTGCTATGTACATGTGTAACCCCCTGTGTGATACACGCAACACACTCACACTGCCCCCTGGCAGGTTCCTCCCCAGTGTACTATGTACATGTGTAACCCCCTGTGTGATACACGCAACACACTCACACTGCCCCCTGGCAGGTTCCTCCCCAGTGTACTATGTACATGTGTAACCCCTCTGTGTGATACACGTAACACCCTCACACTGCCCCCTGGCAGGTTCCTCTCCTGTGTGCTATGTACATGTGTAACCCCCTGTGTGATACACGAAACACACTCACACTGCCCCCTGGCAGGTTCCTCTCTTGTGTGCTATGTACATGTGTAACCCCTGTGTGATACACGCAACACACTCACACTGCCCCCTGGCAGGTTCCTCCCCAGTGTGCTATGTACATGTGTAACCCCCTGTGTGATACACGCAACACACTCACACTGCCCCCTGGCAGGTTCCTCCCCTGTGTGCTATGTACATGTGTAACCCCCTGTGTGATACACGCAACGCCCTCACACTGCCCCCTGGCAGGTTCCTCCCCACTGTGCAATGTACATGTGTAACCCCCTGTGTGATACACGCAACACACTCACACTGCCCCCTGGCAGGTTCCTCTCCTGTGTGCTATGTACATGTGTAACCCCCTGTGTGATACACGCAACACACTCACACTGCCCCCTGGCAGGTTCCTCTCCTGTGTGCTATGTACATGTGTAACCCCCTGTGTGATACACGCAACACACTCACACTGCCCCCTGGCAGGTTCCTCCCCAGTGTGCTATGTACATGTGTAACCCCCTGTGTGATACACGCAACACACTCACACTGCCCCCTGGCAGGTTCCTCCCCTGTCTGCTATGTACATGTGTAACCCCCTGTGTGATACACGCAACACACTCACACTGCCCCCTGGCAGGTTCCTCTCCAGTGTGCTATGTACATGTGTAACCCCCTGTGTGATACACGCAACACCCTCACACTGCCCCCTGGCAGGTTCCTCCCCAGTGTGTTATGTACATGTGTAACCCCCTGTGTGTTACACGCAACACCCTCACACTGCCCCCTGGCAGGTTCCTCCCCAGTGTGCTATGTACATGTGTAACCCCCTGTGTGATACACACAACACACTCACACTGCCCCTGGCAGGTTCCTCCCCTGTGTGCTATGTACATGTGTAACCCCCCGTGTGATACACGCAACACACTCACACTGCCCCCTTGCAGGTTCCTCCCCAGTGTGCTATGTACATGTGTAACCCCCTGTGTGATACACACAACACACTCACACTGCCCCTGGCAGGTTCCTCCCCTGTGTGCTATGTACATGTGTAACCCCCCGTGTGATACACGCAACACACTCACACTGCCCCCTTGCAGGTTCCTCCCCTGTGTGCTATGTACATGTGTAACCCCCCGTGTGATACACGCAACACACTCACACTGCCCCCTGGCAGGTTCCTCCCCTGTGTGCTATGTACATGTGTAACCCCCCGTGTGATACACGCAACACACTCACACTGCCCCCTGGCAGGTTCCTCCCCTGTGTGTTATGTACATGTGTAACCCCCTGTGTGATACACGCAACGCCCTCACACTGCCCCCTGGCAGGTTCCTCTCCTGTGTGCTATGTACATGTGTAACCCCCTGTGTGATACACGCAACACCCTCACACTGCCCCCTGGCAGGTTCCTCCCCAGTGTGCTATGTACATGTGTAACCCCCTGTGTGATACACGCAACACACTCACACTGCCCCCTGGCAGGTTCCTCTCCTGTGTGCTATGTACATGTGTAACCCCCTGTGTGATACACGCAGCACCCTCACACTGCCCCCTGGCAGGTTCCTCCCCAGTGTGCTATGTACATGTGTAACCCCCTGTGTGATACACGCAACGCACTCACACTGCCCCCTGGCAGGTTCCTCTCCTTTGTGCTATGTACACGTGTAACCCCCTGTGTGATACACGCAACACCCTCACACTGCCCCCTGGCAGGTTCCTCCCCTGTGTGCTATGTACATGTGTAACCCCCTGTGTGATACACGCAACACCCTCACACTGCCCCTGGCAGGTTTCTCTCCCGTGTGCTATGTACATGTGTAACCCCCTGTGTGATACACGCAACACCCTCACACTGCCCCCTGGCAGGTTCCACCCCTGTGTGCTATGTACATGTGTAACCCCTGTGTGATACACGCAACACTCTCACACTGCCCCCTGGCAGGTTCCTCCCCTGTGTGCTATGTACATGTGTAACCCCCTGTGTGATACATGCAACACACTCACACTGCCCCCTGGCAGGTTCCTCCCCAGTGTGCTATGTACATGTGTAACCCCCTGTGTGATACACGCCACACACACTCACACTGCCCCCTGGCATGTTCCTCTCCTGTGTGCTATGTACATGTGTAACCCCCTGTGTGATACACGCAACACACTCACACTGCCCCCTGGCAGGTTCCTCCCCTGTGTGCTATGTACATGTGTAACCCCCTGTGTGATACACGCCACACACACTCACACATCTCCCTGGCATGTTCCTCTCCTGTGTGCTATGTACATGTGTAACCCCCTGTGTGATACACGCAACACACACACACTGCCCCCTGGCAGGTTCCTCCCCAGTGTGCTATGTACATGTGTAACCCCCTGTGTGATACACGCCACACACACTCACACTGCCCCCTGGCATGTTCCTCTCCTGTGTGCTATATACATGTGTAACCCCCTGTGTGATACACGCAACACCCTCACACTGCCCCCTGGCAGGTTCCTCTCCTGTGTGCTATGTACATGTGTAACCCCCTGTGTGATACACGCAACACCCTCACACTGCCCCCTGGCAGGTTCCTCCCCAGTGTGCTATGTACACGTGTAACCCCCTGTGTGATACACGCAACGCACTCACACTGCCCCCTGGCAGGTTCCTCCCCTGTGTGATATGTACATGTGTAACCCCCTGTGTGATACACGCAACGCCCTCACACTGCCCCTGGCAGGTTCCTCTCCTGTGTGCTATGTACATGTGTAACCCCCTGTGTGATACACGCAACACACTCACACTGCCCCCTGGCAGGTTCCTCCCCTGTGTGCTATGTACATGTGTAACCCCCTGTGTGATACACGCAACACCCTCACACTGCCCCCTGGCAGGTTCCTCCCCAGTGTGCTATGTACATGTGTAACCCCTGTGTGATACACGCAACACACTCACACTGCCCCCTGGCAGGTTCCTCCCCTGTGTGCTATGTACATGTGTAACCCTCTGTGTGATACACGCAACACACTCACACTGCCCCCTGGCAGGTTCCTCTCCTGTGTGCTATGTACATGTGTAACCCCCTGTGTGATACACACAACACACTCACACTGCCCCCTGGCAGGTTCCTCCCCTGTGTGCTATGTACATGTGTAACCCCCTGTGTGATACACGCAACACCCTCACACTGCCCCCTGGCAGGTTCCTCCCCTGTGTGCTATGTACATGTGTAACCCCCTGTGTGATACACGCCACATACCCTCACACTGCCCCTGGCAGGTTCCTCTCCTGTGTGCTATGTACATGTGTAACCCCCTGTGTGATACACGCCACACACCCTCACACTGCCCCCTGGCAGGTTCCTCCCCTGTGTGCTATGTGCATGTGTAACCCCCTGTGTGATACACGCAACACACTCACACTGCCCCCTGGCAGGTTCCTCCCCTGTGTGCTATGTACATGTGTAACCCCCTGTGTGATACACGCCACACACCCTCACACTGCCCCCTGGCAGGTTCCTCCCCTGTGTGCTATGTGCATGTGTAACCCCCTGTGTGATACACGAAACACCCTCACACTGCCCCCTGGCAGGTCCCTCTCCAGTGTGCTATGGACATGTGTAACCCCCTGTGTGATACACGCAACACACTCACACTGCCCCCTGGCAGGTCCCTCTCCAGTGTGCTATGGACATGTGTAACCCCCTGTGTGATACACGCCACACACCCTCACACTGCCCCCTGGCAGGTTCCTCCCCAGTGTGCTATGTACACGTGTAACCCCCTGTGTGATACACGCAACGCACTCACACTGCCCCCTGGCAGGTTCCTCCCCTGTGTGATATGTACATGTGTAACCCTCTGTGTGATACACGCAACGCACTCACACTGCCCCCTGGCAGGTTCCTCCCCTGTGTGCTATGTACATGTGTAACCCCTGTGTGATACACGCAACACTCTCACACTGTCCCCTGGCAGGTTCCTCCCCTGTGTGCTATGTACATGTGTAACCCCTGTGTGATACACGCAACACTCTCACACTGCCCCTGGCAGGTTCCTCTCCTGTGTGCTATGTACATGTGTAACCCCCTGTGTGATACACGCAACACACTCACACTGCCCCCTGGCAGGTTCCTCCCCTGTGTGCTATGTACATGTGTAACCCCCTGTGTGATACACGCAACACCCTCACACTGCCCCCTGGCAGGTTCCTCCCCAGTGTGCTATGTACATGTGTAACCCCCTGTGTGATACACGCAACACACTCACACTGCCCCCTGGCAGGTTCCTCCCCTGTGTGCTATGTACATGTGTAACCCTCTGTGTGATACACGCAACACACTCACACTGCCCCCTGGCAGGTTCCTCCCCTGTGTGCTATGTACATGTGTAACCCCCTGTGTGATACACACAACACACTCACACTGCCCCCTGGCAGGTTCCTCTCCTGTGTGCTATGTACATGTGTAACCCCCTGTGTGATACACGCAACACCCTCACACTGCCCCCTGGCAGGTTCCTCCCCTGTGTGCTATGTGCATGTGTAACCCCCTGTGTGATACACGCAACACACTCACACTGCCCCCTGGCAGGTTCCTCCCCTGTGTGCTATGTACATGTGTAACCCCCTGTGTGATACACGCCACACACCCTCACACTGCCCCCTGGCAGGTTCCTCCCCTGTGTGCTATGTGCATGTGTAACCCTCTGTGTGATACACGCAACACCCTCACACTGCCCCCTGGCAGGTTCCTCCCCAGTGTGCTATGTACATGTGTAACCCCCTGTGTGATACACGCAACACCCTCACACTGCCCCCTGGCAGGTTCCTCCCCAGTGTGCTATGTACATGTGTAACCCCCTGTGTGATACACGCAACACCCTCACACTGCCCCCTGGCAGGTTCCTCCCCTGTGTGCTATGTACATGTGTAACCCCCTGTGTGATACACGCAACACACTCACACTGCCCCCTGGCAGGTTCCTCCCCTGTGTGCTATGTGCATGTGTAACCCCCTGTGTGATACACGCAACACACTCACACTGCCCCCTGGCAGGTCCCTCTCCAGTGTGCTATGGACATGTGTAACCCCTGTGTGATACACGCCACACACACTCACACTGCCCCCTGGCAGGTCCCTCTCCTGTGTGCTATGTACATGTGTAACCCCTGTGTGATACACGCCACACACCCTCACACTGCCCCCTGGCAGGTTCCTCTCCAGTGTGCTATGGACATGTGACTGGTGATGGACATAATAGCAGCCAATGACAAAGGCCGTGGAAGAGGTGGGACTAAGAGGGAGAGGAGCCTTTAAAGGGGGCGGCCATGACAGTTGGAGTCAGAGCTGCACGAGCCTGAATGCGTCCAGTGTCTAGTGTGACCCGGGGTCAATCTAAGTCCCGCTGAGAGAGAGCCGAGATCGCTGGACAGAGAGCAGTACCGGGCGCAGTAAGGCCACGCAGATCCGTATCGGAAAGCGCACAGTGTCGAGCGCGGTCAGACGGACCCTCAGCGGTTGCAGTTAACAGTGGTACCAAGCACCTTTGTGACGTACATGCCTGCTATATTGTAAGGCATTAAAAGCTCCCACGGTGCCATTTACATAGCCCCATTAACCCAGGATTGGGTGGCCAACTTCTAGCTGACACTAACATACTCCGGTGCAGACAGTGTTTATGTGTAGTGTTGTGATATAACCTGTATTATGTGTGTAGTGTTGTGATATAACCTGTGTTATGTGTGTAGTGTTGTGATATAACCTGTATTATGTGTGTAGTGTTGTGATATAACCTGTGTCATGTGTGTAGTGTTGTGATATAACCTGTATTATGTGTGTAGTGTTGTGATATAACCTGTGTTATGTGTGTAGTGTTGTGATATAACCTGTATTATGTGTGTAGTGTTGTGATATAACCTGTGTCATGTGTGTAGTGTTGTGATATAACCTGTATTATGTGTGTAGTGTTGTGATATAACCTGTGTTATGTGTGTAGTGTTGTGATATAACCTGTATTATGTGTGTAGTGTTGTGATATAACCTGTGTCATGTGTGTAGTGTTGTGATATAACCTGTATTATGTGTGTAGTGTTGTGATATAACCTGTGTTATGTGTGTAGTGTTGTGATATAACCTGTGTTATGTGTGTAGTGTTGTGATATAACCTGTGTTATGTGTGTAGTGTTGTGATATACCCTGTATTATGTGTGTAGTGTTGTGATATAACCTGTATTTTGTGTGTAGTTTTGTGATATACCCTGTATTATGTGTAGTGTGTTGTGATATACCCTGTATTATGTGTGTAGTGTTGTGATATACCCTGTATTATGTGTGTAGTGTTGTGATATAACCTGTATTTTGTGTGTAGTGTTGTGATCCTTTGTTGAGGATCACAGTGTTCTTAAGTATTAGTAACTGTCATAAGATCAGAGAGGGCTGAAGAGATCACACAGAGGGATGGAGAGATCACACAGAGGGATGGAGAGATCACACAGAGGGAGGGAGAGATCACACAGAGGGAGGGAGAGATCACACAGAGGGAGGGAGAGATCACACAGAGGGAGGGAGAGATCACACAGAGGGAGGGAGAGATCACACAGAGGGAGGGAGAGATCACACAGAGGGAGGGAGAGATCACACAGAGGGAGGGAGAGATCACACAGAGGGAGGGAGAGATCACACAGAGGGAGGGAGAGATCACACAGAGGGAGGGAGAGATCGCACAGAGGGATGGGGAGATCACACAAAAGGATGGAGAGATCACACAGAGGGATAGAGAGATCACAATGAGGTATGAAGACATCACACAGAAGGAGGCAGAGATTACACAGAGGGAGGGAGAGATCAGAGAGGGAAGTCGAGATTCCACAGAAACATGGAGAGATCACATAGGAATAGAGAGATCACACAGGGATGGTGGGATCACACAGAGGGATGAAGATATCACACAAAGGGATGAAGACATCACACAGAAGGAGGGATAGATCACAAAGGAAGGGCGAGGTCATACACTGGGATGGACAGATTACACAGAGGACTGGAGAGATCACACAGGGAGGGATCCCACAGGGATGGAGAGATCACACAGAGGGAGTGAGGGATCCCACAGGGATGGGGAGATCACACATAGGGATGGAGAGATCACACAGAGGACTGGAGCGATCACACAGGGAGGGATCCCACAGAGGAATGGAGAGATCAGACAGAGGGAGTGAGAGATCAGAGAGTGAGGAAGAGATCACAGAGAGGGAGGAAGAGATCACAGAGAGTGAGGAAGAGATCACAGAGAGGGAGGAAGAGATCACAGAGAGGGAGGAAGAGATCACAGAGAGGGAGGGGGAGATCACACAGGGAGGGAGGGGGAGATCACAGAGAGGGAGGGGAGATCACACAGGGAGGGAGGGGGAGATCACAGAGCGGGAGGGGAGACACTATCCACACAGTGGTGATGCACAGAACAGGATAGGAAAGCAGCCCAGGCACACGGTGAGAGCTCTCACCTTGACAAAGACTGCTTGTGCGCAGTCGAAACGTTGGATTTATGTTGGATTAAAGTTTCTACTTTTGGATAAGACCGTGTGCCTGGACTATTTTCCTATCCTATGATACCACTTGGGGACCGGGCAGGACGACCCCCCTTGGTCCGTGGGCACCGGCAGGTGACATTGAGTGTGTTTTATTGCTAGTGTGCCAGATCACCCCTCTCCATCCAGGCCAGCCGCCCCTCGCCTGCGCTCAGTCAGTGGGCGTCTCATTAGCAGAGGTAATCGGTGACGTTGGGCGGGCTCTCCTGCTCCCTGACTCTGTGAGGGGTTACGTGTCTCTCACACTTATTGCAGGTAAGGGTTGAAGGCGCTGCATTACACTGACGGCACAGCCAGCGTCCAAGGGGTTAAAAGCCTCCATACCCAAAGGGCGCACTCGCGCAGAGAAGCAGATTCCATAGCGCACGTCTCCAAGCTTTTCAAAGGCTCTGAAAAATGACACCGACCATCAGTGTGAAGAAGCGATTCCTTTGTTGTGGGGCTTCAGCGTCTAACTGGAAACACATCTCCTGCCCAGAGCCGACACAAGAGACAAATCACACCCCCCCTCCCCCCACCCCCCCTCATCTCCGAGGACGGACCGGGGATATCCTCTGGTACTTAACCTTTCCAAAATGTATTTTCCATTTCTTCTAACGGCTCGTGCGATGCGTATAACTGGGACACTCATTGGGGGACGGGGGTGTCATTGTGTACGAGCGCCAGGCAGGTACATGGCGCTTCATAGCAGTGGTAGGCGTGACAAAACTATAGGAGACAGGGTGGGAATAAGTGCTACAGACATACAAGTAAACGTTAGGGAAAGGAGTCCCTGCCCCGAAGAGCTTACACTCTAAGTGGTAAGTAGGGAGAATTCATAGAGACAGGAGGAGGGTGATTATCACAACACGTAATAAAGATGCTCAAGTATTAAACATAAACGGAGTATTTTAAAATAGAGTTTATGCTTATGAATTCAGTCACTCTTACATACCCTACATATCACTGGGATCCCCTCGTACATACCCTACATATCACTGGGATCCCCTCTTACATACCCTACATATCGCAGGGATCCCCTCTTACACACCCTACATATCGCAGGGATCCCCTCTTATATACCCTACATATCACTGAGATCCCCTCTTACATACCCTACATATCGCAGGGATCCCCTCTTACACACCCTACATATCGCAGGGATCCCCTCTTATATACCCTACATATCACTGGGATCCCCTCTTACATACCCTACATATCGCAGGGATCCCCTCTTACATACCCTACATATCGCAGGGATCCCCTCTTACACACCCTACATATCACTGGGATCCCCTCTTACATACCCTACATATCACTGGGATCCCCTCTTACATACCCTACATATCGCAGGGATCCCCTCTTACATACCCTACATATCGCAGGGATCCCCTCTTACACACCCTACATATCGCAGGGATCCCCTCTTATATACCCTACATATCACTGGGATCCCCTCTTACATACCCTACATATTGCAGAGATCCCCTCTTACATACCCTACATATCGCAGGGATCCCCTCTTATATACCCTACATATCACTGGGATCCCCTCTTACATACCCTACATATCACTGGGATCCCCTCTTACATACCCTACATATCGCAGGGATCCCCCTCTTACACACCCTACATTTCACTGGGATCCCCTCTTACACACCCTACATATCACTGGGATCCCCCTCTTACACACCATACAAATAGCAGGGATCCCCCTCTTACGCACACCCTGCATATTGCTGGGATCCCACTATTACACACCGTATATGTCACTGGGATCCCTCTCTTACACACCCTACATATTACTGGGATCCCTCTATTACACACACCCTACATATCACTGGGATCCCCTCTTACACACCCTACATATCACTGGGATCCCCTCTTACACACCCTACATATCACTGGGATCCCCCTCTTACACACCATACAAATAGCTGGGATCCCCCTCTTACACACACCCTACATATTGCTGGGATCCCCCTCTTACACACACCCTACATATTGCTGGGATCCCCCTCTTACACACACCCTACATATTGCTGGGATCTCCCTCTTACACACACCCTACATATTGCTGGGATCCCCCTCTTACACACACCCTACATATTGCTGGGATCCCCCTCTTACACACACCCTACATATTGCTGGGATCCCCCTCTTACACACACCCTACATATTGCTGGGATCCCTCTATTACACACACCCTACATATTGCTGGGATCCCTCTATTACACACACCCTACATATTGCTGGGAACCCTCTATTACACACACCCTACATATTGCTGGGATCCCCCTCTTACACACCCTACATATCACTGGGATCCCCTCTTACACATACCCTACATATTGCTGGGATCCCCCTCTTACACACCGTATACTTCCCTGGTATCCCTCTCTTATACATCCTCACAATCTAGGCCTTATCTGGTGCGCCAGTCCCTCACGATGGCCGCACTCATCGTGGCGAGATACTTTATTTAAACAGCAGGGGGCGCTGTGGGGCGCACGTCTCACTCGTTAAGTCGAGAACGTTCCAGAATCGTCGAGGGCTGAATAAGGGTAAATGCGTATCTCATTCTCAGGCCTTTACTATTAATCAGTGGATGGTTTGTGTGTTATCTACGCCAACAACAATCTGAGCAGGGCCGGCCACGTAACCCTCCTTATCTCCCTAGATGTATTAATACGTAGATACTAGGGCAGGGCCGGAGTTCCCCTCCCCTGCACATAATAGAGAATATTCATCCGGCAAGACACCGGGCTGGGGTCAGACAACGCACCTTTTGAATAATAACACTTTATATATGAGGAGCACAGAACTCGCATACAGTGGCCCTTAGAATCAGAGGGCAATTGTACAGAGAGAGCCAATGTACCTTGAGGCACAACTGTCCCACGGTGACTCCTATTCAGTCCCGGAGGCCCTGGTGCTAACTAATGGGCAACAAGACAAAACACACACAAAGCCGGGGCGCTTATGTAACCATTGTGGTAGTGTATTAAGAAGTAATGTATTTCAACAGCCTCGGTGTTAAATAGATAATCAATTAGAAAATGAAACAAAAAACTTTGCCGGTGTGAGGGTCACGATTCCTAGCCCGGTTAGGAGGGAGGAGTCCGCGTGGTGTGGGCCACTCGCTGGAGAACGTGCGGCTGCTTCCCTCAGGGTCCCTGGAGCCGCCTCTGGAGCCGGTGTGTTACCGCTGCGCTGCTCCCTCCTGCTTAGGCGCTTGTCCTCTGCGTTGCTTGCACTCAGGGGGTGTCGCGCCTCCGTCTGGAGTTTCTCTGCTGCGGCTGGTGTCCTGGATCTCGCCGGCTTGCTCTCCTACGTCACCGGATGTGACGCGGTCTCTCAGGGATTCTGGTGTCCTGGATCTCGCCGGCTTGCTCTCCTACGTCACTGGATGTGACGCTGTCTCTCAGGGATTCTGGTGTCCTGGATCTCGCCGGCTTGCTTTCCTACGCCACCGGATGTGACGCGGTCTCTCAGGGATTCTGGTGTCCTGGATCTCGCCTGCTTGCTTTCCTACGTCACCGGATGTGACGCGGTCTCTCAGGGATTCTGGTGTCCTGGATCTCGCCGGCTTGCTTTCCTACGTCACCGGATGTGACGCGGTCTCTCAGGGATTCTGGTGTCCTGGATCTCGCCGGCTTGCTTTCCTACGTCACCGGATGTGACGCGGTCTCTCAGGGATTCTGGTGTCCTGGATCTCGCCGGCTTGCTCTCCTACGTCACCGGATGTGACGCGGTCTCTCAGGGATTCTGGTGTCCTGGATCTCGCCGGCTTGCTTTCCTACGTCACCGGATGTGACGCGGTATCTCAGGGATTCTGGTGTCCTGGATCTCGCCGGCTTGCTTTCCTACGTCACCGGATGTGACGCCGTCTCTCAGGGATTCTGGTGTCCTGGATCTCGCCGGCTTTCTTTCCTACGTCACCGGATGTGACGCGGTCTCTCAGGGATTCTGGTGTCCTGGATCTCGCCGGCTTGCTCTCCTACGTCACTGGATGTGACGCGGTCTCTCAGGGATTCTGGTGTCCTGGATCTCGCCGGCTTGCTCTCCTACGTCACCGGATGTGACGCCGTCTCTCAGGGATTCTGGTGTCCTGGATCTCGCCGGCTTGCTCTCCTACGTCACCGGATGTGACGCAGTCTCTCAGGGATTCTGGTGTCCTAGATCTCCCTGGCTTGCTCTCCTACGTCACCGGATGTGACGCGGTCTCTCAGGGATTCTGGTGTCCTGGATCTCGCCGGCTTGCTCTCCTACGTCACTGGATGTGACACGGTCTCTCAGGGATTCTGGTGTCCTGGATCTCGCCGGCTTGCTCTCCTACGTCACTGGATGTGACGCGGTCTCTCAGGGATTCTGGTGTCCTGGATCTCGCCGGCTTGCTCTCCTACGTCACTGGATGTGACGCGGTCTCTCAGGGATTCTGGTGTCCTGGATCTCGCCGGCTTGCTCTCCTACGTCACTGGATGTGACGCGGTCTCTCAGGGATTCTGGTGTCCTGGATCTCACCGGCTTGCTCTCCTACGTCACTGGATGTGACGCGGTCTCTCAGGGATTCTGGTGTCCTGGATCTCACCGGCTTGCTCTCCTACGTCACTGGATGTGACGCGGTCTCTCAGGGATTCTGGTGTCCTGGATCTCGCCGGCTTGCTCTCCTACGTCACCGGATGTGACACGGTCTCTCAGGGATTCTGGTGTCCTAGATCTCGCCGGCTTGCTCTCCTACGTCACCGGATGTGACACGGTCTCTCAGGGATTTTGGTGTCCTGGATCTCGCCGGCTTGCTCTCCTACGTCACTGGATGTGACACGGTCTCTCAGGGATTCTGGTGTCCTGGATCTCGCCGGCTTGCTCTCCTACGTCACTGGATGTGACGCGGTCTCTCAGGGATTCTGGTGTCCTGGATCTCGCCGGCTTGCTCTCCTACGTCACTGGATGTGACGCGGTCTCTCAGGGATTCTGGTGTCCTGGATCTCACCGGCTTGCTCTCCTACGTCACTGGATGTGATGCCGTCTCTCAGGGATTCTGGTGTCCTGGATCTCGCCGGCTTGCTCTCCTACATCACCGGATGTGACGCGGTCTCTCAGGGATTCTGGTGTCCTGGATCTCGCCGGCTTGCTCTCCTACGTCACCGGATGTGACGTGGTCTCTCAGGGATTCTGGTGTCCTGGATCTCGCCGGCTTGCACTCCTACGCCACTGGATGTGACGTGGTCTCTCAGGAATTCTGGTGTCCTGGATCTCGCCGGCTTGCTCTCCTAAGTCACTGGATGTGACGCGGTCTCTCAGGGATTCTGGTGTCCTGGATCTCACCGGCTTGCTCTCCTACGTCACTGGATGTGACGCGGTCTCTCAGGGATTCTGGTGTCCTGGATCTCACCGGCTTGCTCTCCTACGTCACTGGATGTGACGCGGTCTCTCAGGGATTCTGGTGTCCTGGATCTCGCCGGCTTGCTCTCCTACGTCACCGGATGTGACACGGTCTCTCAGGGATTCTGGTGTCCTAGATCTCGCCGGCTTGCTCTCCTACGTCACCGGATGTGACACGGTCTCTCAGGGATTTTGGTGTCCTGGATCTCGCCGGCTTGCTCTCCTACGTCACTGGATGTGACACGGTCTCTCAGGGATTCTGGTGTCCTGGATCTCGCCGGCTTGCTCTCCTACGTCACTGGATGTGACGCGGTCTCTCAGGGATTCTGGTGTCCTGGATCTCGCCGGCTTGCTCTCCTACGTCACTGGATGTGACGCGGTCTCTCAGGGATTCTGGTGTCCTGGATCTCACCGGCTTGCTCTCCTACGTCACTGGATGTGATGCCGTCTCTCAGGGATTCTGGTGTCCTGGATCTCGCCGGCTTGCTCTCCTACATCACCGGATGTGACGCGGTCTCTCAGGGATTCTGGTGTCCTGGATCTCGCCGGCTTGCTCTCCTACGTCACCGGATGTGACGTGGTCTCTCAGGGATTCTGGTGTCCTGGATCTCGCCGGCTTGCACTCCTACGCCACTGGATGTGACGTGGTCTCTCAGGAATTCTGGTGTCCTGGATCTCGCCGGCTTGCTCTCCTAAGTCACTGGATGTGACGCGGTCTCTCAGGGATTCTGGTGTCCTAGATCTCACCGGCTTGCTCTCCTACGTCACTGGATGTGACGCGGTCTCTCAGGGATTCTGGTGTCCTGGATCTCGCCGGCTTGCTCTCCTACGTCACTGGATGGGACGCGGTCTCTCAGGGATTCTCGTGTCCTAGATCTCATCGGCTTGCACTCCTACGTCACTGGATGTGACGCGGTCTCTCAGGGATTCTGGTGTCCTGGATCTCCCCGGCTTGCTCTCCTACGTCACCGGATGTGACGCGGTCTCTCAGGGATTCTGGTGTCCTGGATCTCGCCGGCTTGCTCTCCTACGTCACCGGATGTGACGCGGTCTCTCAGGGATTCTGGTGTCCTAGATCTCATCGGCTTGCACTCCTACGTCACTGGATGTGACGCGGTCTCTCAGGGATTCTGGTGTCCTGGATCTCCCCGGCTTGCTCTCCTACGTCACCGGATGTGACGCGGTCTCTCAGGGATTCTGGTGTCCTGGATCTCCCCGGCTTGCTCTCCTACGTCACCAGATGTGACGCCGTCTCTCAGGGATTCTGGTGTCCTGGATCTCCCCGGCTTGCTCTCCTACGTCACTGGATGTGACGCGGTCTCTCAGGGATTCTGGTGTCCTGGATCTCGCCGGCTTGCTCTCCTACGTCACTGGATGTGACGCGGTCTCCCAGTGATTCCGTGTCCCAGGTAGGGTGTTCCCTTTACAGCGGGGGATGCCCGTTGCCGAGCACCTGTATGGCCAACACAGTGAGAAGCAGATTCCTCTCAGGCTGCCGTTTTAGCCAAACAAATGTTTACTGACTCACCGTCCACTCCTGCAGACTAGACAATGTCAGTTTGATAGAAATAAAGAATCCTACGCGTTTCTGCGCTGCTGCGCCTTCCTCCGGGATCTCTAATGGGTCACTGGTGGTGCTGGTACAGCGTTGGAGCCCGTGTGGAAGTATAGCTGTGAACGCTGAAAAGGATACTGAAGTGTTGTAGGGACGATCCCTTGGATGTGTTTCTACTTGTCTACTCACTGTTTCGGAAACCCCCAGCTTACACGTGTTCCCTTTATACAGAGGATGCACGCTCCTGGATCGCACCCGCTATCTGCAGTACAAGCTGTTCTGCCAGACTAAGGGCCGTTCTATACAGCGTGCGGCCGTGCGTTCCTATGCGAATGCGCGTGCACGTGCCGCATGCTTTCCGTGTATATAGAGCTGGGAGCTGCAGGTAAGTGTATGTGTGTGTATGTGTGTATATGTTTGTGTATATGTGTGTGTATGTGTGTATATGTGTGTGTATGTGTGTGTATGTGTGTATATGTGTGTATATGTGTGTGTATGTGTGTGTATATGTGTGTATATGTGTGTGTATGTGTGTGTATATGTGTGTATATGTGTGTATATGTGTGTGTATGTGTGTGTATGTGTGTGTATATGTGTGTGTATGTGTGTATATGTGTGTGTATGTGTGTATATGTGTGTGTATATGTGTGTATATGTGTGTGTATGTGTGTATATGTGTGTATATGTGTGTATATGTGTGTATATGTGTGTGTATGTGTGTATATGTGTGTATATGTGTGTGTATGTGTGTGTATGTGTGTATATGTGTGTATATGTGTGTGTATGTGTGTATATGTTTGTGTATGTGTGTGTATGTGTGTATATGTTTGTGTATGTGTGTGTATGTGTGTATATGTTTGTGTATGTGTGTATATGTTGTGTGAGTGAAATTAAGTCTTAAGTAAGATTTTTTTAAATAAAAAAAAACTTTAATAATTTTTTTATTTTTATTTGTGCAATTATTTACCCCCCCCCCCCCCCACACACACATCCATACAAACACACATCCATACAAACACACATCCATACAAACACACATCCATACAAACACACATCCATACAAACACACATCCATACAAACACACATCCATACAAACACACATCCATACAAACACACATCCATACAAACACACATCCACGCATACACACATCCATACAAACACACATCCATACAAACACACATCCATACAAACACACATCCATACAAACACACATCCATACAAACACACATCCATACAAACACACATCCATACAAACACACATCCATACAAACACACATCCATACAAACACACATCCATACAAACACACATCCACGCATACACACATCCACGCATACACACATACACACATACACACTAATACATACATTTGAGCGCAGGCAGCGGCGCGAAAAGATTAATTACTTCATCTTCGCTGCTGTCTGTCGGCTCCCCTCTCCCTGCCGTGCGTGCGCGCGCGGCCCTTCTATAGAAAGGCTAACGTCAGCCAACTAAAAATCCGCGCACGCGGCACTATAGAACGTGCTTAAGGAGGCACGGCCACCGCACTGTATCTCTCACCAGGTTCATTGGACATGTCCTCCCTCCTTCTCTCTCTGAAGGTCCCTCTCTTGCTCACTGGCTCCTCTCCACGTATATCTCTCCTAACCCCTCCTCCTGTAATGTCATCTTTCTTGGTATCCTCTGATCATAAGTTAGCTTACCTCCCATCAAAGCAGCTCCCACCCTCCCTCCCTCCCTCCCTCCCTCCCTTCATTTAGTGTTTGGGTTGTCACAAGGAAAGTAGGGCATTGGTGGTTGGATGTAAATAATTGTCTCCGCCTATGGGGATTGTATGGTGGGAGAAGTGTGGCCCAGGGGCGAGAGGGGAGAAACCCGTTAGTATTGACTGCTTTAAGTGAGGTGTGTTGGACCTCTTTGATGGGGAAGGGGTGTCATGCCTGGCTGCCGGGGTCAGCATGATGGTGTCCTTCTGCGTGAGTGTAATTCTGTCCCACGTGGCTTGGGTGGCCATCGGCGATGGGGGGAACGAGTCAGGTCCCTGGGTTCTTTGAATGTATGTTCATGGTGAATAGGTTTGACTTGTATTTAATAAAGCTCATGACTGGGTTACCCTCCCAAGAAGTTGTGTGGTGGGGTTATTGGGGCTGGGGGAGGGGACCAGTTCGAGGCGTGTATCCCCCTGCTACAGAGCTAGTGAATAAAACCCACTCCCAAGGGCAAACTCTTGTTGAAAGCGACAGAACATTGCTCTTTGAGAACCCCAGTGGTTGAGGTGTGATAGTCTGCGGAATGACAAAGGACATGCGTGCTGTTCCACTCGTCTTTAGGTTTTGGATCGGCGCCTAAGCTTATAGGGCTTCATGTTAAAATGGATTCGAAGCAAAAGGTGACACACGGTGAGTGCTCATTTGCATGTGATTACCCAGAAGCCCTGGCTGCAGTGGAAGCATTGCATGCTAAGAGATAGTGGGTAAGGGGACATGAGAATGGGATTTTTATTTGCGGTACACGGTACGGGGGAAAGTTTTAGTCACTTTTTTTACCCCCCATAATTTACTTTGTGTCGGGTTTTGGATCGAAAACTTTTTTCATTTTTTGTTTTGAATTTTCCCCCATTTATGGAAAAAAAAAAAACTAGAATAAGTAGAAAAATGCGAATATCGCATAATAAAGCAGGGAAAAAATTCTTCCGGTCGGCATAAAGTACAAACTTATTAGGAAAGTAAAGGAACTGAAAACCGTAAAGTAGTTAAAAAAAACATTTGGCGAGAAACCCCCCTGTTTCTAACTCCACTGCAGAACTGGGCTGGGGTTCTGGGTTTGGTTCCGAGCAGTTTTGGGCTGTAAGATTCTGATTTCACACACACACGAGCCGTTAGAGAGAGGCAGAGATCCCACGCGCGGACACACCTGGGGTATCGGGGAAATACGCTCATTCGCATATGCAAATCCAGTTATTTCTCAGGTATCTCTCAGCGTGTGATATATAAAGTATTTGGGGAGTTATATAACTTCAGGTTTCCACCCACCCCTGCCCCCCCCCCTGCCCCTCCCCCCAACACCCCATCTTTCAGGTTCACTTGCAGATTCTGTCGAAAGTAAACAAATGCTTGCAATTTTTTTTGCAGAACTAAGGGTCAGTTTCTCATGGTTTGCAAAAGTGCTGCAGAAAATGTGCTCATCTCTTGTGCCTATGTATGTACTGTAAGTGTGCGTGGGTACCTACTGTATGTATGTACTGTAAGTGTGCATGGGTGCCTACTGTATGTATGTACTGTAAGTGTGCATGGGTGCCTACTGTATGTATGTACTGTAAGTGTGCATGGGTGCCTACTGTATGTATGTACTGTAAGTGTGCGTGGGTGCCTACTGTATGTATGTACTGTAAGTGTGCGTGGGTACTCATAAGGAGTAATGTCTCTGTCCCGTCACCGCGTTCCCCACACCGTGTCCATATACTAAATAGTTATCTAGGCTCAGTCCTTTGGCCACTCCCCTAGTGTCCCCCAAGTGTGTTCCCTAAGGCGGGATCAGCGCCTGTTGACCGGTGTTGGTGCACTTGTGGTAAATACCTTCCGGTCACTGCGGTGACCGGTAATAACTTCAAAAAGGATCCGGCGATCCAACGCTTTGCTTCCAGATGTCACGGTGCTCAGCTACCTGGTCCCAGACGACGGCAGCAACCGCAACTCTGTACTTTGTCCCTTCTGATATACTGTACAGTAATGGGGAGCGTCGCTACCACTATAGGGCGTCCCTACAGCAACTTTACTCTACAGTGGCTCAGGGATACTCCTAGGGCCTGCGGGGAAGATCTGTCCTATGCAGGCGGGTCACTGACCCCCTGCACCCACACTACCTCCTCCTTCATCCTCCGGTGCCCTCTGGATAACGTGGCCTCTCCCCCACGCTTCCCTTTCCTCCTCCCCCCGATTCCAGCCCTCTGATTGGCTCCCGGGCAATCAGGTGACTGCGCTAGAGCTCATGGGAGTTGTAGTACACCAACGGAGCCTTTCCCTTATTGGCCCGCGTTCGCGCGCTTGCGTTGCGTGCTTGCATCTGCTCTGTCAGTGCCCTCTGATTGTTGCGCAATAAACATGGCGGCGCCCTACACTGGCGGGCCGCCGCGGAACCTTACCCCACTCTTTCCGAGCACGCACTGCAACAGCATAAGGTACCTAACACACCCCTACATGTGTATATAAGTATGTTTGTGTGTGCATGGGGCCTATGTATATTTGTGTTTATATGGGTGTGTATGTTTATATTTGGCTGCATGGGTACCTATGTATTTATCTGTGTAAGCACAGGTGCCTAAGTACTGTATGTATGTGTGTATGCATAGGTGCCTATGCATGTGTGTGTGTTTGGGTGACTGTATAAATGTATAAGTGATATAGGTGCTGGTGCATTTCTGTAACAGAAGCACACAAGTTGGCCATTAGTGAGAGGCAGATAAGGTAAGAAAAGGGAGGGCAGCAGAGTGCCCATAGGATGAGTGACAGGCTCCTCAGTGCCCATAGGATGAGTGACAGGATCCTCAGTGCCCATAGGATGAGTGACAGGCTCGTCAGTGGCCATAGGATGAGTGACAGGCTCCCCAGTGCCCATAGGATGAGTGACAGGCTCCTCAGTGGCCATAGGATGAGTGACAGGCTCCTCAGTGCCCATAGGATGAGTGACAGGCTCCTCAGTGCCCATAGGATGAGTGACAGGCTCCTCAGTGCCCATAGGATGACTGAAAGGCTCCTCAGTGCCCATAGGATGAGTGACAGGCTCCTCAGTGCCCATAGGATGAGTGACAGGCTCCTCAGTGCCCATAGGATGAGTGACAGGCTCCTCAGTGCCCATAGGATGACTGAAAGGCTCCTCAGTGCCCATAGGATGAGTGACAGGCTCCTCAGTGCCCATAGGATGAGTGACAGGCTCCTCAGTGCCCATAGGATGAGTGACAGGCTCCTCAGTGCCCATAGGATGAGTGACAGGCTCCTCAGTGCCCATAGGATGAGTGACAGGCTCCTCAGTGCCCATAGGATGAGTGACAGGCTCCTCAGTGCCCATAGGAGGAGTGACAGGCTCCTCAGTGCCCATAGGAGGAGTGACAGGCTCCTCAGTGCCCATAAGATGAGTGACAGGCTCCTCAGTGCCCATAGGATGAGTGACAGGCTCCTCTGTGTCATAAGGATGAGTGACAGGCTCCTCGTGTCATAAGGATGAGTGACAGGTTCCTTGGTGTCGTGAGGATGAGTGACAGGCTTTTTGGTGTCCTAAGGATGAGTGTCAGACTCCTTGGTGCCATAGAATGAGTGACAGGATCCTCGGTGGCCAAAGGATGAGTGACAGGCTCCTTGGTGTCCTAAGGATGAGTGACAGGCTCCTCGTGACCAAAGGATGAGTGACAGGCTCCTTAGTGCCTATAGGATGAGTGTCAGGCTCCTTAGTGCCTATAGGATGAGTGACTGGCTCTTCAGTGTCCTAAGGATGAGTGACAGGCTCCTCAGTGTCCTAAGAATGAGTGACAGGCTCTTTGGTGCCTATAGGATGAGTGACAGGCTCCTCAGTGTCCTAAGAATGAGTGACAGGCTCCTTGGTGCCTATAGGATGAGCGACAAGGTCCTTTGGTGCTCAAGGTGGGGGAGGGGGGGGGGGTCCAAAAAGCTTTGCCTCAATGTTTTAGCAGGTTAGGAATCTCTGCAGCTCATGCACAGTTCCGCTGCTTATTTAAAGTCACTTTGACCACGAGACAAATCTGGTGCAATTCGGTGGTAAAATCTTGCACCAGATGTAAAAACTCATACTGTTTTTTATTAGTATTTTTTATGTTTTGATGTACAGTATAGGGCTTTATTAATTAAAGTCTCACAGTTGCAAAATGGGTGTAATAAACTACACAAAATTTACCAAGGATCAAAAACCCCCATTACTTTCAACAAAACTTTTTGGTGGTTATGTTGCCACCTCATTAACCTATGACGTGCTGGGAGCAGTGCGTCATGTGACCGCTCCTGGCGTAATCACATGACGTGGCTGGAACACAGGTATTGGAAGACAGAAGGGGAAGGGGCTCTGCTGGAGCGTTCAGCCCGATCTCCCCCCCCCCCCCTAGAAAACAAGCAAGTTCCCATGATGCCCCTGGTACATCGTTAGGGCACTGTAAGGGTTAAACCCTGGTGTTACCCATGCAAAATCATCTTGAAACGGCCTACAACTGGAGCAATTAAAATCTGGAGAGACCACTTTCAGTGAGGGCCCATTGACTTACATACCCCCATATAGATTCACCTATACCTCCCATTAGATATACCTGTGGTCTCTGCGAATTTCAATATTTCCGTCCGTGCTATCGCTCCCGTATCGTTTTTTTCTGCCGTTGGATCTCACAGAACCTTACATTTTTATGAACCCACCGATGCAATGTTTTCGGCTCTTGTTTGCAGCTGGGAGACGTAGAGAAATAAGCCTGTTTTTCTTTGGTAGATCTGGTGCTGTTTTTCTTTACTGATTAAGCGCCCAGTATTAAGGCAGGGGTGCGCAAACTGGGGGGATGCACCCCCAGGGGGGGCGCAAGATTGGTATGGGGGGGCCGCGGCGGTTGCAGAGGCCCCGCGCTCTTCTCCCAAGGCATTTAAATGAATGACGGGGGATCGCGTGAGGCTTCTGCAACTTCCCTTCCCTGGTATTCGGCGACGTGTTGCCACGGCAACACGGCTGCACATGACGCCGCGCAGTCATGTGACGTCACATTGACCCTGCAGCATCGTTTGACGCCGTAGAGCCGGAGACAAGGTAAGGGAAAGGGGGCGCGAGCAGGGAGGGAAGCAGGCGGGCACAGCAGGGAAAGTTTGCGCTCCCCTGGATTAAGCGTTGCAAACGTAAACAGCTTTTTGGGCGCCAAATTGCTTGGTGTCCAGCTCAGTTTTAGTTCTGCCTTATTTGCTAAGCACCAGCCGCGCCAAAAAGGACTTGATTCTTTTGTTGGCGCACGGAATTGGACTGCGTCAAAATTGTCCGCCAAATTCAACTTGGCACAAACCCTAAAAAGACTATTAATAATGTTAGTGCAGAATTACGCTGCTATGTATCAACCAATAAATGTACTACAAGCAGCACAGATG
The DNA here is from genome assembly GCF_040206685.1 of Ascaphus truei. NCBI lineage: Eukaryota > Metazoa > Chordata > Amphibia > Anura > Ascaphidae > Ascaphus > Ascaphus truei. The sequence goes on along the minus strand of NC_134485.1, from coordinate 432,663,070 downwards.
TTTCATTATATAGCTGAACAAAATGTATTATTTTCACCGTATGTCTAATGTAGATAATATTACACTAATAATGGATATTTACTAATATTTTTTATAAATAAAAAAGACACATTCTGTTTTAATTTAAAATGAATCAATGGGGCACGATGCACGGGGTCAAAAATTATTTAAAACAGCAAATGATACAGAAAATCTGCGTACATACAACGCGCGTCTTGTGCATTATTGTGTTACTTTTTAGCACGGAATTTTATCTTGATAGATCTGGTCGGCAGCTTACTGTATTAAATGAGTTTATGGATCAAAGTTTTCTAGCTGCAGAATCGGGGTAAAACGGGGTATAAAATACTGCACCAAACACAATGAATCTAAAAAATCCCTTTGCCCCCTACAGAACATTTTCCTTCCATAGATCTAATGCTGATGTAGGTTTATATGTAAATTATTCGGTACCCCCCCCCTCCCCGATTTGTTCGGGCCCCTCACCGGCTCCTGAGATATTCACTATTTTTGCGCTGATGGGACACAAAAAACAACAAATGCTGCAGTGGATTCACCAACGGAAAGTTGCAAGTAACTTAATCTGTGGATGTTGCAGCTCACTGGAGCAAAGGTGGGTCCCTGAGGTGTGTTCCAGCGGATCGTCTCCGAGGGACCTCAAGAAAATAAATACTCTCCCCTTTCCCCCCCAGGAAATGAATGAGCAACTCAAACTAATGCTTTAAATAGAAAGATGGGCTCTTGAATTATATATATATATGCCAAAAGTTGCACCTATCTGCCCGGATTGTGTGTTTTCCCAGCACTGGAAGGTCTCCATGTGAGTCCCATCTGTGAACCTGTCGGCACCTGGAGCAGAGGTTGATAAATGAACAGGTCCCCCGTGGAGATGAGCAGAGTCCCAGCTGAGTCCAGAACACTTCTTGATGGACATGCGAGGAAAGCATGGTTCTGTATTCCCTTCTCGGGAGTGAGTCCAGGAACAAGGGGGCGTGCCCCGCCTATTTTAGTTTTGATGCAATATTTCCCGGCAGGTAATTATCTTCAGTTAAGAAACAGTGAGTTAGATCAGGGGGGCGCAAACTGGGGAACGCGCCCCCCAAAGGGGCCGTGAGATTTTTTTGGGAGCGGGCGCGGCGATTACAGAGGCCCTGCGCTCTTCCCCAAGGCATTTAAATTAAATGCTGGGGGACTGCGCGAGCCCGCTGCAACTTCCCTTACCGTGACTCAGTTGGCTTGTGTGACGCATCGCCATGGCAACACGGGATGAAATGACGCCGTGGGGTCATGTGACCTCACGCCACGTGACCCTGCGGCGGCATTTGACGCTTAAGACTAGGTAAGGGGGGTGTGAGCAGTGGGGGCGAGCAGGCAGGGGGGCGGGGGGCGCAGGGCAAAAGTTTGCCCACCCCTGGGGTATATAACTGTAAGAAAGGAGAGATAAATGTCAGAGGGGTATTTTGTTAAATCAAAGTCTGAAAAACTTGGGCAATAAAAAAAACAATGGGGCTTTTTCCTTGGATAAACCTGGGGCATTATTAAAGATTACACATCGCGGGGACTTCGGTAAATAAATCCTGCAGGGTCTATGTACCAAGGCAACAAGACTTCGCAATTAACGCACACAGCATTTTTTCTGTGTCTCTCCCAATTTAAATAGAAAAAAGAAAAAGTGCTGGAAAAAGCGCTTAAATATAATGCATAAAATATGTGTATGTATACTCAATGTGATAAAAATAAAATTAATCTCAAACAAGAGTACAAAGAAGCTCACACGTGTGTGTGTGTGAGGTGGGCAGCCTGATAACGCTGACTGTTGTTCATTAGTGTTACATGTTGTTTGTTTGCTGTTTTGTCAGTCGGTGTATTTCTTTAGTGTTACATGTTGTTTGTTTGCTGTTTTGTCAGTCGGTGTATTTCTTTAGTGTTACATGTTGTTTGTTTGCTGTTTTGTCAGTCGGTGTATTTCTTTAGTGTTACATGTTGTTTGTTTGCTGTTTTGTCAGTCGGTGTATTTCTTTAGTGTTACATGTTGTTTGTTTGCTGTTTTGTCAGTCGGTGTATTTCTTTAGTGTTACATGTTGTTTGTTTGCTGTTTTGTCAGTCGGTGTATTTCTTTAGTGTTATATGTTAGTTTGTCCTATGTTTACAGCAGTATACACTATGTAAAATCTTTGTGCTTTATTCCATATATCTCGGATGCCTTCCACGAAGTTACAAGGTTGATCCGGATGAACAGGACTGTCTCACAAGGAGCGGAGCTCTTGCCAGTGTATCTGGATATTTGTTGGACTTTATTTTCCAAGGAGCCGGTCTGTATTTATGTTTTCCCAATTTAAATAGGCCTATCTACTAAGGTCATTTTTGAATTTTTATTGTGCTAAAAAGTTGTATTTTTAGTGCTAATAATTAGTACAAAGCTTCAAGAAATGTGCATCCATGTAATATGTGTGAGGATCATTATGTGATAGTTCATTACCAAAATGTGATTATATCACTGCTTTATGAGAGCCCCTCACTAAAGTGCGAAGTGCAAAAAGTATCTAAATATATATCTATATATCAATAATGCGCCCAATATTTTGTGTATATAGTGATACAGGAAGTGAAAAAATTCCGCTCCCCCCCCCCCCGCTCCCAACGTGGGACGGAGGGGGAAGTACCAGCTCCTCCAATGGCCTGCTTTCCCCCCGCGGCCAGCTTCCCGCGCTCCCCCCCCGAGCCCACCTCCAGTCGCCCCCCCGAGCCCACCTCCCGTCGCCCCCCCGAGCCCACTTCCGTCGCCCCCCCGAGCCCACCTCCCGCGCCCCCTCGAGCCCACCTCCCATACCCCCCCCCGAGTCCACCTCCCTCGCCCCCAAGCCCACCTCCCATCCCGGGCAGCTGCCCCGGGGATGGGCAGGAGAGGAAAGTGTCCGGCAGAAAGCTGCACCCACCCGGTCAAGGTAAGTCACCCCACCGAGCCACTTTCACCCACCGTCAACTGTCACCCACCCACTCACTGTCACCCACCCAGTCACCGTCACCCACCCAAGTCACTGTCACCCACCCACCCAGTCACCCACCCAGTCACTGTCACCCACCCAGTCACTGTCACCCACCCAACCACTGTCACCCACCCAATCACTGTCACCCACCCACTGTCTCCCACCCACCCACTGTTATTCACCCACCCACTGTCATTCACCCACTCACTGTCATTTACTCACCCACTCACTGTCATTCACTCACCCACTCACCCACCCACTGTCATTCACTCACCCACCCACTGTCATTCATACTGTCATTCACCCAACTGTCATTCTACTGTCATTCACCCAACTGTCATTCACCCACCCAGTCACTGTCATTCACCCACTCACCCACCCAGAAAGGCAGTCACATGTCTTTTGTTGAAAATATAAAAATAAACAGGTTGCATTATAATGTTTTTTTTCTGTATCACAATAAGAAAACAGTTAAGTAAAAGTAAAAAAAAATTTTTGTGGTAGGTGCGCTATGGGTTTGGGGTGGGGGTGGGGCCCTGCTCCTTTCATGTGTCCCGGGCCCCATGATTTCTGTTGGCAGCCCTGGCCGGCACCCAGGAGCCATCTTTCCTGAGGCCCTCCGTGGCGTGCCATATTCCTTTTTATTACTTAGTCTGGATTCCATTCCTTCTTTCAGGGATCCAAATTAACGGGTACAGTACTTATCCACAACATAATAAACAGGGGGGCCTGGTCTATACTATTATTTTAGAAATATTACTTATCTACTCTCCCCGAGGCTCCTCTACTCTTGTCCTCCTGGAACCTAACTTTCTCGAATAGATCCTCCTCCTCATATACCGCTATGTGATGTCTGGATCCCTATAGCAACCCAGGGTGGGGCCTAGCATACAATAGACATGTTTTTAGCCCTTTAGGGGGGAAGGGGGGTTATATACATGTAGCTAGTGCCCCTGGCTATGGATTTCCCGGCTGTAGACGGACGTTCACAGAGGTACACAATTTGGAGACGTTTATAATGTAAAATTATAATAGGCTTTATTGTGCCTTTTCCTTTTCATCAGGAAATTATCCAAACACAGGGGGGAACAAAGCTTCCATTCACTTGGGAGTATTTCTAGTCAAATCCTTGCAATTAGTTCACATCTCCATTAGTTAAGCTTCTCCCAGCCCAAACACCTACTGTAACATGAAATAAGCAGATATAAGCAGTCTCTTAATAATGAAAGTCTTATCTGTTTAGTTGCTGTAGAGTAAGCTTCTCTGCTCTCCTGGAACCGCACCCGTGCGTGCACAGAAAAATATCAGCATCCAGGTTTAGAAGTCTTATTTGGTGTCTTGCAATTAGCTCTGCTGTGTGGCTGGCAGTGCTCAAGACTGGTCAGCTCCAGAGATCTGGGTTTCTTTTGGTCAGTCTCTCCTGGGACTCAAGAACCTCTGCTCTGTCTCTCCAAAGGTCAGCTCTCAGTCAGAGCTAAAGAGAGTCACTTCCTGTCTCAAAGGCAGGCTTTTTGTAAACAATCTCATCAGGCAGGTGGTGTTTAGTAATTAACTATCACACTGCTAGATTAAAGGAACATTACTGAACAGGGATAAGTCCCCTGTTACATACCTCCCCTGTTTGTGGGAAGCTCGGGCTTACCACGCCCAAAGCCCATCCTTCCTCTCTCATTCTAGATATCTCTGTGACTTGAATGAGAGTGGATGGAGGAAGCCCTTTCTCCAGTTTATTTTTGTCTCCTCCCGAAGATGCTTGAGATCAGCACTCCTCAGTCGCTCGGGGAGGACTTTTTTCACGTAAAGTCTTTTTATCGCGTGCGCGGTCTTGAGATTTCTGTTGCTTCGGGCACTCCTCTTTTTGTAGACAAAGTGTATGGCAACAGTTGTAGAGCAGTTAGGACTAGCCCTTAGAGTTTTCTGCTCTTGAAGTGGTCTTTCTGCAGCTTCTCCACACCACGGAGTCGCCAGTTCAGCTTCTTCAGCTAAGAATTCTTCTGGCTTTGATTCTGCACTCCTACCTCTGTTTGTTGCCTGTTGGGCAGCTGTAGGTTTGGCTAGTGCTTTCTTTGGTGGCTCAAACTTCGTAATTTTGTTTTGAAGTTGCGTGGAGTCCCCAACTCTCACTGTACCCTTGTCCTTACGGGCATTAGTTACTGTGGGATACTGGTGCTTGGGCAGAGCCAATACCTTTTTCCGTATTGGAGGAATCTGTATCAGAGTCTCCTTCATATTCTGGAGCTCTGTAATTTTTGTCGTCAAGGTTGCCGCTGCGTCTGTTTTCTCCTTGGTGTACTGACTCAAGGGAATGGAACAGTCTCTCTGTCTCTCCAGCTCTTGCTCCAGTTTCTGAGCCTTCTCACGCTCCCTCTCATACAGAATAACCTGGTATCGAAGCTCCGTTTCCAACGATGCTCTGAAGACATGCAGTGTGGCCTTTAGCTCCTCATACTGCTCTGTGGAGACATACTGGGTATTCAGACGTTCCTGCAGCGCTTGTACCTCTTTAGCAGCCTGCAGTTTTTCTTCCTGTAGCGTTTGCTGCTTCTCCTCAGCATACTGGAGGTGTGTACGCAGACCTTGCAGTTGGTTCTGCAGTCGGTGCTCTGCGTCAAACTTTTCCTTGACTTCTTCTGTTAACTGAAAATTTTCTTCTTTCAGTTTTAAGTTTTCTCTTTTTAATCTTGAACTTTCTCCTTTTTCAGTCTCTGTATTCTTCAGGGCTTCTTTGCAGTCCTCCTTCCATTTACGCACATCTGCTTTGAGAATGACAATCTCCTGGCGTGAGACTTCCTTCTCTAGGTTGAGGGTCTGAAGCTTCTTCTGAGAGACTTTGAGAACTGTATCAAGATTACCAATAGTTTCTTTAGCAATGTCCAGCTCCTCAGTGAGACTGTGTAGTTCCTTTCTGGAAACTTCCAGGTCTGTGCGGCAGCTGTTGGTCTCATGATGTGAGGCATCAAGCTCTATACGAAGAGTGTGAACCTCTTGCTGGAAGACTGTCATCTGCTTCAGTGCCTCCTCATACTTCCGCTTTAGCGTAGCCACCATTTTATCAGATTGGCTCTGCTTTTCATCCATGGCGGAGATAGTAGCCTTTGCAGTATCTAGCTCAGTCTTGAGATCCTCCAATTCGGTCTTGGCCGCAGAGTAAATTTCGAGCACAGTCTTCTGTAGCTCAGCATTATTTTTTCTCTCTCTTCCTAATTCTTCACAGAGCAGATCACAGTCATGCCTGGCAATTATCAGGGCGTCTTCAGGGCTGGTCAAGGGATCGTCACTCACTGGTTCCGGCTCCGCTTCCCTGGGATGACTAGTTGAGGGTTCCTCACTGTTGGCACCGGACAGACACTTCTTTGGGGTACACGACTTCTGCCTTGGGCCCTCTGGATATTCGGTTAACCGTGGGACGAATTCTCCATTTTCTCTAGGCTGCAGGGCAACTCGGTCCCCCTTTTCCTCCACAGGATCTGCGGACGTGTCTGTTCCTTCCACGGTAAGTGAAGAACTGCTTTTCTTTTTCTTTTTCCGCCTTTTTGATTTGGATGACACCGTCCCTTCAGGGATATTGGGGTCTCCATCTTCATTTGAAATTTTAGCACCTTCATTATATACGCCAGGCTTTTCTTGCAGTTGCTTTAGCTGACAGAAATATTGGGTGATCTGCTGCTCCCGCTCTGTCTCCTGTTGATCATATTCGTCATCAAAGGGAGCAGTCTTTTCTGTTTGTGCCGAGTTCAGGGACCCCCACCATTCTTGGGGTGTTTTGTGGGTGTGACTCGGTTCGGGTTCCCCGTAAGAGAGTTCTTCCTCTTTATTGGACTGGAAGGACCACTCTTCCGTGGGGTTGGGTTCATTACAGGAACGCTGCATCTTGTCCTCCATTTTTAGGCTATCAGGTGTAATTTTCTTCCTGACCTCAGAAGGCGCTATTGCAGCTGTTGCCACTGTATTTGCTAGAACCCCCAATTGTGATAGTCCTACAGATGGGCATATTTTGCTTGTAGAGGTCGTAGCTCTCACAGGCATCTCTGTAGACATTTCTTTCTTGGATAATTTTTTTTTTTTTTCAATATCAGCAGTACTGTGCATGCATTTTCTTTTATCAGGTATACAAGTTGTGTAGTTGCTAGGTAAAAAAGTCTATTAGCTTTACACCATTTTCTTGCAGGGTGCAATCTCCCCGCTTCAGCAACAGAATTTGGTTTTCTGCCAGAGTTCAGTAATTTTCAGTCTCATCTTTGGGTATTATGGCATTCACACTTCACACTTTGGGTGTCTGTTTTTGCTCCCAAGATATATATAGGCAGACTTTTTTTAGTTGCAGAAAAAAACATTCTTTGCAGTGGACTATTTCTTTCATTCCCGGCAGGGTGACTCAACATTCAGCAATTGGTTTTGAAAAAACCTTTTACACAGTTCAGAAATCACTTTTTCCCCCTATAGGGCAATTTTACACTCAGCATTGGTTTGCTAAAAATTCCCCTGCTTCAGCACAGTCTTGTATCAATTTTCACACTTTTCTGCATATACTCCATTCACAGCTGGTAGTTCTATGCGGTGTGGCAACCTTTATCTGCAAAATCAGTACCACTCGTGGGTCACCATCTGTATTCACTGCTTCAGCGAAACTTTTGAAAACAACAAACACCTATCCCTTTCCAAGGGCTGACTCACTTCTTGAACCCTGACTATGGCTGAAAGGCAAAGACCCCTATTTCAATGACCATATTACACTTTGTGATAGGCAAAAAAAGGTTTAGCTACTTCAGCAGTCTCTTCTGGGTTTTTGTAAGTTTCAGTGGTGTGTATCCCTTTAATTCCGATCACAGCTGCATGAGGTTTTTTTTTTTTTTTTCAGACTGTTTGTAGGCAAAAAGCATAAAAAAAAATTTCACATAAAAATCTCCGGTCCTTTTTAACTACAAGGACGCCTCTTGTCCCACCTCGGACACCAAATGTAGACGGACGTTCACAGAGGTACACAATTTGGAGACGTTTATAATGTGAAATTATAATAGGCTTTATTGTGCCTTTTCCTTTTCATCAGGAAATTATCCAAACACAGGGGGGGGGGAACAAAGCTTCCATTCACTTGGGAGTATTTCTAGTGAAATCCTTGCAATTAGTTCATATCTCCATTAGTTAAGCTTCTCCCAGCCCAAACACCTAACATGAAAATAAGCAGATATAAGCAGTCTCTTAATAATGAAAGTCTTATCTGTTTAGTTGCTGTAGAGTAAGCTTCTCTGTTCTCCTGGAACCGCACCCGTGCGTGCACAGAAAAATATCAGCATCCAGGTTTAGAAGTCTTATTTGGTGTCTTGCAATCAGCTCTGCTGTGTGGCTGGCAGAGCTCAAGACTGGTCAGCTCCAGAGATCTGGGTTTCTTTTGGTCAGTCTCTCCTGGGACTCAAGAACCTCTGCTCTGTCTCTCCAAAGGTCAGCTCTCAGTCAGAGCTAAAGAGAGTCACTTCCTGTCTCAAAGGCAGGCTTTTTGTAAACAATCTCATCAGGCAGGTGGTGTTTAGTAATTAACTACCACACTGCTAGATTAAAGGAACATTACTGAACAGGGATAAGTCCCCTGTGACACCGGCCCTGGTAAGTGCAGGCAGTGTTAGGGTTAAATCCTTCCTGATGAGCCAGCATGCGAGTCCAGCAGCACACTACTAGTTGTACCTAATTGTAGCCATAGCCAGGTGCAGGCTCGTGGCAGTTGGAAGCATCATGCCTGGGGGGCGGTGATGCCTGTTCCGCCCTCAGTCCTGCCCAGTTTTGGGGCAGAGTCAATAAACTTTCCCCCAGGTATATAAGATGTTTCCTTCCCAAATGGGAGTGTGTTCCAGGATGTAGCCTGCCTGTGAGTGAGGTGATTCTGCCTCACCCCATCAGGGTGTGCGGGGGTGGCGACTAATCCCAAGGGCCTCAAGCCTTTGGGGGGGCCTAGTTAGGGACAAAGCAACAGCAAGATGCTGGGAAGAGGGAAGGTCTGATCATCAGCAGCGTGTCATAGAGTGCCTCTCTCGCGTGGAAGATGGAATCAGCAGCGTGTCATAGAGTGCCTCCCTCGCGTGGGAGATGGAATCAGCAGCGTGTCATAGAGTGTCTCTCTCGCGTGGGAGATGGAATCAGCAGCGTGTCATAGAGTGCCTCTCTCGCGTGGGAGATGGAATCAGCAGCGTGTAATAGAGTGCCTCTCTCGCGTGGGAGATGGAATCAGCAGCGTGTCATAGAGTGCCTCTCTCGCGTGGAAGATGGAATCAGCAGCGTGTCATAGAGTGCCTCCCTCGCGTGGGAGATGGAATCAGTAGCGTGTCATAGAGTACCTCTCTCGCGTGGGAGATGGAATCAGCAGCGTTTCATAGAGTGCCTCTCTCGCGTGGGAGATGGAATCAGTAGCGTGTCATAGAGTGCCTCTCTCGCGTGGGAGATGGAATCAGCAGCGTGTCATAGAGTGCCTCTCTCGCGTGGGAGATGGAATCAGCAGCGAGTCATAGAGTGCCTCTCTCGCGTGGGAGATGGAATCAGCAGCGAGTCATAGAGTGCCTCTCTCGCGTGGGAGATGGAATCAGCAGCGTGTCATAGAGTGCCTCTCTCGCGTGGGAGATGGAATCAGCAGCGTTTCATAGAGTGCCTCTCTCGCGTGGGAGATGGAATCAGCAGCGTGTCATAGAGTGCCTCTCTCGCGTGGGAGATGGAATCAGCAGCGTGTCATAGAGTGCCTCTCTCGCGTGGGAGATGGAATCAGCAGCGTGTCATAGAGTGCCTCTCTCGCGTGGGAGATGGAATCAGCAGCGTGTCATAGAGTGCCTCCCTCGCGTGGGAGATGGAATCAGTAGCGTGTCATAGAGTACCTCTCTCGCGTGGGAGATGGAATCAGCAGCGTGTCATAGAGTGCCTCTCTCGCGTGGGAGATGGAATCAGCAGCGAGTCATAGAGTGCCTCTCTCGCGTGGGAGATGGAATCAGCAGCGTGTCATAGAGTGCCTCTCTCGCGTGGGAGATGGAATCAGCAGCGTTTCATAGAGTGCCTCTCTCGCGTGGGAGATGGAATCAGCAGCGTGTCATAGAGTGCCTCTCTCGCGTGGGAGATGGAATCAGCAGCGTGTCATAGAGTGCCTCTCTCGCGTGGGAGATGGAATCAGCAGCGTGTCATAGAGTGCCTCTCTCGCGTGGGAGATGGAATCAGCAGCGTGTCATAGAGTGCCTCCCTCGCGTGGGAGATGGAATCAGCAGCGTGTCATAGAGTGTCTCTCTCGCGTGGGAGATGGAATCAGCAGCGTGTCATAGAGTGCCTCTATCGCGTGGGAGATGGAATCAGCAGCATGTCATAGAGTGCCTCTCTCGCGTGGGAGCTGGAATCAGCAGCGTGTCATAGAGTGCCTCTCTCGCGTGGGAGATGGAATCATCAGCGTGTCATAGAGTGCCTCTCTCGCGTGGGAGATGGAATCAGCAGCGTGTCATAGAGTGCCTCCCTCGCGTGGGAGATGGAATTAGCAGCGTGTCATAGAGTGCCTCTCTCGCGTTGGAGATGGAATCAGCAGCGTGTCATAGAGTGCCTCTCTCGCGTGGGAGATGGAATCAGCAGCGTGTCATAGAGTGCCTCTCTCGCGTGGGAGATGGCATCAGCAGCGTGTCATAGAGTGCCTCTCTCGCGTGGGAGATGGAATCAGCAGCGTGTCATAGAGTGCCTCTCTCGCGTGGGAGATGGAATCAGCAGCATGTCATAGAGTGCCTCCCTCGCGTGGGAGATGGAATCAGCAGCGAGTCATAGAGTGCCTCCCTCGCGTGGGAGATGGAATCAGCAGCGTGTCATAGAGTGCCTCCCTCGCGTGGGAGATGGAATCAGCAGCATGTCATAGAGTGCCTCCCTCGCGTGGGAGATGGAATCAGCAGCGAGTCATAGAGTGCCTCCCTCGCGTGGGAGATGGAATCAGCAGCGTGTCATAGAGTGCCTCCCTCGCGTGGGAGATGGAATCAGCAGCGTGTCATAGAGTGCCTCTCTCGCGTGGGAGATGGAATCAGCAGCGTGTCATAGAGTGCCTCTCTCGCGTGGGAGATGGAATCAGCAGCGTGTCATAGAGTGCCTCCCTCGCGTGGGAGATGGAATCAGCAGCGTGTCATAGAGTGCCTCTCTCGCGTGGGAGATGGAATCAGCAGCGTGTCATAGAGTGCCTCCCTCGCGTGGGAGATGGAATCAGCAGCATGTCATAGAGTGCCTCCCTCGCGTGGGAGATGGAATCAGCAGCGAGTCATAGAGTGCCTCCCTCGCGTGGGAGATGGAATCAGCAGCGTGTCATAGAGTGCCTCTCTCGCGTGGGAGATGGAATCAGCAGCGTGTCATAGAGTGCCTCCCTCGCGTGGGAGATGGAATCAGCAGCGTGTCATAGAGTGCCTCTCTCGCGTGGGAGATGGAATCAGCAGCGTGTCATAGAGTGCCTCCCTCGCGTGGGAGATGGAATCAGCAGCGTGTCATAGAGTGCCTCCCTCGCATGGGAGATAGAATCAGCAGCGTGTCATAGAGTGCCTCTCTCGCGTGGGAGATGGAATCAGCAGCGTGTCATAGAGTGCCTCCCTCGCGTGGGAGATGGAATCAGCAGCGTGTCATAGAGTGCCTCCCTCGCATGGGAGATAGAATCAGCAGCGTGTCATAGAGTGCCTCTCTCGCGTGGGAGATGGAATCAGCAGCGTGTCATAGAGTGCCTCCCTCGCGTGGGAGATGGAATCAGCAGCGTGTCATAGAGTGCCTCCCTCGCGTGGGAGATGGATTCAGCAGCGTGTCATAGAGTGCCTCTCTCGCGTGGGAGATGGAATCAGCAGCGTGTCATAGAGTGCCTCTCTCGCGTGGGAGATGGAATCAGCAGCGTGTCATAGAGTGCCTCCCTCGCGTGGGAGATGGAATCAGCAGCGTGTCATAGAGTGCCTCTCTCGCGTGGGAGATGGAATCAGCAGCGTGTCATAGAGTGCCTCTCTCGCGTGGGAGATGGAATCAGCAGCGTGTCATAGAGTGCCTCTCTCGCGTGGGAGATGGAATCAGCAGCGTGTCATAGAGTGCCTCTCTCGCGTGGGAGATGGAATCAGCAGCGTGTCATAGAGTGCCTCCCTCGCGTGGGAGATGGAATCAGCAGCGTGTCATAGAGTGCCTCTCTCGCGTGGGAGATGGAATCAGCAGCGTGTCATAGAGTGCCTCTCTCGCGTGGGAGATGGAATCAGCAGCGTGTCATAGAGTGCCTCTCTCGCGTGGGAGATGGAATCAGCAGCGTGTCATAGAGTGCCTCTCTCGCGTGGGAGCTGGAATCAGCAGCGTGTCATTGAGTGCCTCTCCCGCGTGGGAGCTGGAATCAGCAGCGTGTCATAGAGTGCCTCTCTCGCGTGGGAGATGGAATCAGCAGCGTGTCATAGAGTGCCTCTCTCGCGTGGGAGATGGAATCAGCAGCGTGTCATAGAGTGCCTCCCTCGCGTGGGAGATGGAATCAGCAGCGTGTCATAGAGTGCCTCTCTCGCGTGGGAGATGGAATCAGCAGCGTGTCATAGAGTGCCTCTCTCGCGTGGGAGATGGAATCAGCAGCGTGTCATAGAGTGCCTCTCTCGCGTGGGAGATGGAATCAGCAGCGTGTCATAGAGTGCCTCCCTCGCGTGGGAGATGGAATCAGCAGCATGTCATAGAGTGCCTCTCTCGCGTGGGAGATGGAATCAGCAGCGTGTCATAGAGTGCCTCCCTCGCGTGGGAGATGGAATCAGCAGCGTGTCATAGAGTGCCTCTCTCGCGTGGGAGATGGAATCAGCAGCGTGTCATAGAGTGCCTCTCTCGCGTGGGAGATGGAATCAGCAGCGTGTCATAGAGTGCCTCCCTCGCATGGGAGATAGAATCAGCAGCGTGTCATAGAGTGCCTCTCTCGCGTGGGAGATGGAATCAGCAGCGTGTCATAGAGTGCCTCCCTCGCGTGGGAGATGGAATCAGCAGCGTGTCATAGAGTGCCTCCCTCGCGTGGGAGATGGAATCAGCAGCGTGTCATAGAGTGCCTCTCTCGCGTGGGAGATGGATTCAGCAGCGTGTCATAGAGTGCCTCTCTCGCGTGGGAGATGGAATCAGCAGCGTGTCATAGAGTGCCTCTCTCGCGTGGGAGATGGAATCAGCAGCGTGTCATAGAGTGCCTCTCTCGCGTGGGAGATGGAATCAGCAGCGTGTCATAGAGTGCCTCTCTCGCGTGGGAGATGGAATCAGCAACGTGTCATAGAGTGCCTCCCTCGCGTGGGAGATAGAATCAGCAGCGTGTCATAGAGTGCCTCTCTCGCGTGGGAGATGGAATCAGCAGCGTGTCATAGAGTGCCTCCCTCGCGTGGGAGATGGAATCAGCAGCGTGTCATAGAGTGCCTCCCTCGCGTGGGAGATGGATTCAGCAGCGTGTCATAGAGTGCCTCTCTCGCGTGGGAGATGGAATCAGCAGCGTGTCATAGAGTGCCTCCCTCGCGTGGGAGATGGAATCAGCAGCGTGTCATAGAGTGCCTCCCTCGCGTGGGAGATGGAATCAGCAGCGTGTCATAGAGTGCCTCCCTCGCGTGGGAGATGGAATCAGCAGCGTGTCATAGAGTGCCTCTCTCGCGTGGGAGATGGAATCAGCAGCGTGTCATAGAGTGCCTCTCTCGCGTGGGAGATGGAATCAGCAGCGTGTCATAGAGTGCCTCCCTCGCGTGGGAGATGGAATCAGCAGCGTGTCATAGAGTGCCTCTCTCGCGTGGGAGCTGGAATCAGCAGCGTGTCATAGAGTGCCTCTCCCGCGTGGGAGCTGGAATCAGCAGCGTGTCATAGAGTGCCTCCCTCGCGTGGGAGATGGAATCAGCAGCGTGTCATAGAGTGCCTCCCTCGCGTGGGAGATGGAATCAGCAGCGTGTCATAGAGTGCCTCTCTCGCGTGGGAGATGGAATCAGCAGCGTGTCATAGAGTGCCTCTCTCGCGTGGGAGATGGAATCAGCAGCGTGTCATAGAGTGCCTCTCTCGCGTGGGAGATGGAATCAGCAGCTTGTCATAGAGTGCCTCTCTCGCGTGGGAGATGGAATCAGCAGCGTGCCATAGAGTGCCTCTCTCGCGTGGGAGATGGAATCAGCAGCGTGTCATAGAGTGCCTCTCTCGCGTGGGAGATGGAATCAGCAGCGTGTCATAGAGTGCCTCTCTCGCGTGGGAGATGGAATCAGCAGCGTGTCATAGAGTGCCTCTCTCGCGTGGGAGATGGAATCAGCAGCGTGTCATAGAGTGCCTCTCTCGCGTGGGAGATGGAATCAGCAGCGTGTCATAGAGTGTCTCTCTCACGTGGGAGATGGAATCAGCAGCGTGTCATAGAGTGCCTCGCTCGCGTGGGAGATGGAATTAGCAGCGTGTCATAGAGTGTCTCTCTTGTGTGGGAGATGGAATCAGCAGCGTGTCATAGAGTGCCTCCCTCGCGTGGGAGATGGAATCAGCAGCATGTCATAGAGTGCCTCTCTCGCGTGGGAGATGGAATCAGCAGCGTGTCATAGAGTGCCTCTCTCGCGTGGGAGATGGAATCAGCAGCGTGTCATAGAGTGCCTCTCTCGCGTGGGAGATGGAATCAGCAGCGTGTCATAGAGTGCCTCTCTCGCGTGGGAGATGGAATCAGCAGCGTGTCATAGAGTGCCTCCCTCGCGTGGGAGATGGAATCAGCAGCGTGTCATAGAGTGCCTCTCTCGCGTGGGAGATGGAATCAGCAGCGTGTCGTAGAGTGCCTCCCTCGCGTGGGAGATGGAATCAGCAGTGTGTCATAGAGTGCCTCTCTCGCGTGGGAGATGGATTCAGCAGCGTGTCATAGAGTGCCTCTCTCGCGTGGGAGATGGAATCAGCAGCGTGTCATAGAGTGCCTCTCTCGCGTGGGAGATGGAATCAGCAGCGTGTCATAGAGTGCCTCTCTCGCGTGGGAGATGGAATCAGCAGTGTGTCATAGAGTGCCTCTCTCGCGTGGGAGATGGATTCAGCAGCGTGTCATAGAGTGCCTCTCTCGCGTGGGAGATGGAATCAGCAGCGTGTCATAGAGTGCCTCCCTCTCGTGGGAGATGGAATCAGCAGTGTGTCATAGAGTGCCTCCCTCGCGTGGGAGATGGAATCAGCAGCGTGTCATAGAGTGCCTCCCTCGCGTGGGAGATGGAATCAGCAGCGTGTCATAGAGTGCCTCCCTCGCGTGGGAGATGGAATCAGCAGCGTGTCATAGAGTGCCTCTCTCGCGTGGGAGATGGAATCAGCAGCGTGTCATAGAGTGCCTCCCTCTCGTGGGAGATGGAATCAGCAGTGTGTCATAGAGTGCCTCTCTCGCGTGGGAGATGGAATCAGCAGCGTGTCATAGAGTGCCTCTCTCGCGTGGGAGATGGAATCAGCAGCGTGTCATAGAGTGCCTCTCTCGCGTGGGAGATGGAATCAGCAGCGTGTCATAGAGTGCCTCTCTCATGTGGGAGATAGAATCAGCAGCGTGTCATAGAGTGTCTCTCTCACGTGGGAGATGGAATCAGCAGTGTGTCATAGAGTGCCTCTCTCGCGTGGGAGATGGAATCAGCAGCGTGTCATAGAGTGCCTCTCTCGCGTGGGAGATGGAATCAGCAGCGTGTCATAGAGTGCCTCGCTCGCGTGGGAGCTGGAATCAGCAGCGTGTCATAGAGTGCCTCCCTCGCGTGGGAGATGGAATCAGCAGCGTGTCATAGAGTGCCTCCCTCGCGTGGGAGATGGAATCAGCAGCGTGTCATAGAGTGCCTCTCTCGCGTGGGAGATGGAATCAGCAGCGTGTCATAGAGTGCCTCCCTCGCGTGGGAGATGGAATCAGCAGTGTGTCATAGAGTGCCTCACTCGCGTGGGAGATGGAATCAGCAGCGTGTCATAGAGTGCCTCTCTCACGTGGGAGATGGAATCAGCAGCGTGCCATAGAGTGCCTCTCTCGTTTGGGAGATGGAATCAGCAGCGTGTCATAGAGTGCCTCCCTCGCGTGGGAGATGGAATCAGCAGCGTGTCATAGAGTGCCTCTCTCGCGTGGGAGATGGAATCAGCAGCGTGTCATAGAGTGCCTCTCTCGCGTGGGAGATGGAATCAGCAGCGTGTCATAGAGTGCCTCTCTCGCGTGGGAGATGGAATCAGCAGCGTGTCATAGAGTGCCTCTCTCGCGTGGGAGATGGAATCAGCAGCGTGTCATAGAGTGCCTCTCTCGCGTGGGAGATGGAATCAGCAGCGTGTCATAGAGTGCCTCTCTCGCGTGGGAGATGGAATCAGCAGCGTGTCATAGAGTGCCTCTCTCGCGTGGGAGATGGAATCAGCAGCGTGTCATAGAGTTTCTCTCTCGCGTGGGAGATGGAATCAACAGCGTGTCATAGAGTGCCTCTCTCGCGTGGGAGATGGAATCAGCAGCGTGTCATAGAGTGCCTCCCTTGCGTGGGAGATGGAATCAGCAGCGTGTCATAGAGTGCCTCTCTCGCGTGGGAGATGGAATCAGCAGCGTGTCATAGAGTTTCTCTCTCGCGTGGGAGATGGAATCAACAGCGTGTCATAGAGTGCCTCGCTCGCGTGGGAGATGGAATCAGCAGCGTGTCATAAAGTGTCTCTCTCGCGTGGGAGATGGAATCAGCAGCGTGTCATAGAGTGCCTCGCTCGCGTGGGAGATGGAATCAGCAGCGTGTCATAAAGTGTCTCTCTCGCGTGGGAGATGGAATCAGCAGCATGTCATAGAGTGCCTCCCTCGCGTGGGAGATGGAATCAGCAGCGTGTCATAGAGTGCCTCCCTCGCATGGGAGATGGAATCAGCAGCTTGTCATAGAGTGCCTCGCTCGCGTGGGAGATGGAATTAGCAGCGTGTCATAGAGTGCCTCTCTTGCGTGGGAGATGGAATCAGCAGCGTGTCATAGAGTGCCTCTCTCGCGTGGGAGATGGAATCAGCAGTGTGTCATAGAGTGCCTCTCTCGCGTGGGAGATGGATTCAGCAGCGTGTCATAGAGTGCCTCCCTCGCGTGGGAGATGGAATCAGCAGCGTGTCATAGAGTGCCTCCCTCGCGTGGGAGATGGAATCAGCAGTGTGTCATAGAGTGCCTCTCTCGCGTGGGAGATGGAATCAGCAGCGTGTCATAGAGTGCCTCCCTCTCGTGGGAGATGGAATCAGCAGCGTGTCATAGAGTGCCTCCCTCGCGTGGGAGATGGAATCAGCAGTGTTATAGAGTGCCTCTCTCGCGTGGGAGATGGAATCAGCAGCGTGTCATAGAGTGCCTCTCTCGCGTGGGAGATGGAATCAGCAGCGTGTCATAGAGTGCCTCTCTCGTGTGGGAGATAGAATCAGCAGCGTGTCATAGAGTGCCTCTCTCGCGTGGGAGATGGAATCAGCAGCGTGTCATAGAGTGCCTCTCTCGCGTGGGAGATGGAATCAGCAGCGTGTCATAGAGTGCCTCCCTCGCGTGGGAGATGGAATCAGCAGCGTGTCATAGAGTGCCTCTCTCGCGTGGGAGATGGAATCAGCAGCGTGTCATAGAGTTTCTCTCTCGCGTGGGAGATGGAATCAACAGCGTGTCATAGAGTGCCTCTCTCGCGTGGGAGATGGAATCAGCAGCGTGTCATAGAGTGCCTCTCTCGCGTGGGAGATGGAATCAGCAGCGTGTCATAAAGTGTCTCTCTCGCGTGGGAGATGGAATCAGCAGCGTGTCATAGAGTGCCTCGCTCGCGTGGGAGATGGAATCAGCAGCGTGTCATAAAGTGTCTCTCTCGCGTGGGAGATGGAATCAGCAGCGTGTCATAGAGTGCCTCCCTCGCGTGGGAGATGGAATCAGCAGCGTGTCATAGAGTGCCTCCCTCGCATGGGAGATGGAATCAGCAGCTTGTCATAGAGTGCCTCTCTCGCGTGGGAGATGGAATCAGCAGCGTGTCATAGAGTGCCTCTCTTGCGTGGGAGATGGAATCAGCAGCGTGTCATAGAGTGCCTCTCTCGCGTGGGAGATGGAATCAGCAGCGTGTCATAGAGTGCCTCTCCCGCGTGGGAGATGGAATCAGCAGCGTGTCATAGAGTGCCTCTCTTGCGTGTGAAATGGAATCAGCAGCGTGTCATAGAGTGCCTCTCTCGCGTGGGAGATGGAATCAGCAGCGTGTCATAGAGTGCCTCCCTTGCGTGGGAGATGGAATCAGCAGCGTGTCATAGAATGCCTCTCTCGCGTGGGAGATGGAATCAGCAGCGTGTCATAGAGTGCCTCTCTCGCGTGGGAGATGGAATCAGCAGCGTGTCATAGAGTGTCTCTCTCGCGTGGGAGATGGAATCAGCAGCGTGTCATAGAGTGCCTCCCTCGCGTGGGAGATGGAATCAGCAGCGTGTCATAGAGTGCCTCCCTCGCGTGGGAGATGGAATCAGCAGCGTGTCATAGAGTTTCTCTCTCGCGTGGGAGATGGAATCAGCAGCGTGTCATAGAGTGCCTCTCTCGCGTGGGAGATGGAATCAGCAGCGTGTCATAGAGTGCCTCTCTCGCGTGGGAGATGGAATCAGCAGCGTGTCATAGAGTGCCTCCCTCGCGTGGGAGATGGAATCAGCAGCGTGTCATAGAGTTTCTCTCTCGCGTGGGAGATGGAATCAGCAGCGTGTCATAGAGTGCCTCTCTCGCGTGGGAGATGGAATCAGCAGCGTGTCATAGAGTGCCTCTCTCGCGTGGGAGATGGAATCAGCAGCGTGTCATAGAGTGCCTCCCTCGCGTGGGAGATGGAATCAGCAGCGTGTCATAGAGTGCCTCTCTCGCGTGGGAGATGGAATCAGCAGCGTGTCATAGAGTGCCTCCCTCGCATGGGAGATGGAATCAGCAGCGTGTCATAGAGTGCCTCGCTCGCGTGGGAGATGGAATTAGCAGCGTGTCATAGAGTGCCTCTCTCGCGTGGGAGATGGAATCAGCAGCGTGTCATAGAGTGCCTCTCTCGCGTGGGAGATGGAATTAGCAGCGTGTCATAGAGTGCCTCCCTCGCGTGGGAGATGGAATCAGCAGCGTGTCATAGAGTGCCTCTCTCGCGTGGGAGATGGAATTAGCAGCGTGTCATAGAGTGCCTCTCTCGCGTGGGAGATGGAATCAGCAGCGTGTCATAGAGTTTCTCTCTCGCGTGGGAGATGGAATCAACAGCGTGTCATAGAGTGCCTCCCTCGCGTGGGAGATGGAATCAGCAGCGTGTCATAGAGTGCCTCGCTCGCGTGGGAGATGGAATCAGCAGCGTGTCATAAAGTGTCTCTCTCGCGTGGGAGATGGAATCAGCAGCGTGTCATAGAGTGCCTCGCTCGCGTGGGAGATGGAATCAGCAGCGTGTCATAAAGTGTCTCTCTCGCGTGGGAGATGGAATCAGCAGCGTGTCATAGAGTGCCTCCCTCGCGTGGGAGATGGAATCAGCAGCGTGTCATAGAGTGCCTCCCTCGCGTGGGAAATGGAATCAGCAGCGTGTCATAGAGTGTCTCTCTCGCGTGGGAGATGGAATCAGCAGCGTGTCATAGAGTGCCTCCCTCCCGTGGGAGATGGAATCAGCAGCGTGTCATAGAGTGCCTCCCTCGCATGGGAGATGGAATCAGCAGCTTGTCATAGAGTGCCTCTCTCGCGTGGGAGATGGAATTAGCAGCGTGTCATAGAGTGCCTCTCTCGCGTGGGAGATGGAATTAGCAGCGTGTCATAGAGTGCCTCTCTCGCGTGGGAGATGGAATCAGCAGCGTGTCATAGAGTTTCTCTCTCGCGTGGGAGATGGAATCAGCAGCGTGTCATAGAGTGCCTCTCTCGCGTGGGAGATGGAATCAGCAGCGTGTCATAGAGTGCCTCTCCCGCGTGGCAGATGGAATCAGCAGCGTGTCATAGAGTGCCTCTCTCGCGTGGGAGATGGAATCAGCAGCGTGTCATAGAGTGCCTCTCTCACGTGGGAGATGGAATCAGCAGCGTGTCATAGAGTGCCTCCCTCGCGTGGCAGATGGAATCAGCAGTGTGTCATAGAGTGTCTCTCTCGCGTGGGAGATGGAATCAGCAGTGTGTCATAGAGTGCCTCTCTCGCGTGGGAGATGGAATCAGCAGCGTGTCATAGAGTGCCTCTCTCGCGTGGGAGATGGAATCAACAGCGTGTCATAGAGTGCCTCTCTCACGTGGGAGATGGAATCAGCAGCGTGTCATAGAGTGTCTCTCTCGCGTGGGAGATGGAATCAGCAGTGTGTCATAGAGTGCCTCTCTCGCGTGGGAGATGGAATCAGCAGCGTGTCATAGAGTGCCTCCCTCACGTGGGAGATGGAATCAGCAGTGTGTCATAGAGTGTCTCTCTCGAGTGGGAGATGGAATCAGCAGCGTGTCATAGAGTGTCTCTCTCACGTGGGAGATGGAATCAGCAGCGTGTCATAGAGTGCCTCACTCGCGTGGGAGATGGAATTAGCAGCGTGTCTTAGAGTGTCTCTCTTGTGTGGGAGATGGAATCAGCAGCGTGTCATAGAGTGCCTCCCTCGCGTGGGAGATGGAATTAGCAGAGTGTCATAGAATGCCTCCCTCGCGTGGGAGATGGAATTAGCGTCATAGAGTGTCTCTCTCGCGTGGGAGATGGAATCAGCAGCGTGTCATAGAGTGCCTCTCTCGCGTGGGAGCTGGAATCAGCAGCGTGTCATATAGTGCCTTGCTCGCGTGGGAGATGGAATAAGCAGCGTGTCATAGAGTGCCTCTCTCGCGTGGGAGATGGAATCAGCAGCGTGTCATAGAGTGCCTCTCTCGCATGGGAGATGGAATCAGCAGCGTGTCATAGAGTGCCTCCCTCGCGTGGGAGATGGAATCAGCAGCATGTCATAGAGTGCCTCTCTCGCGTGGGAGATGGAATCAGCAGCGTGTCATAGAGTGTCTCTCTCGCGTGGGAGATGGAATCAGCAGTGTGTCATAGAGTGCCTCTCTCGCGTGGGAGCTGGAATCAGCAGCATGTCATAGAGTGCCTCTCTCGCGTGGGAGATGGAATCAGCAGCGTGTCATAGAGTGTCTCTCTCGCGTGGGAGATGGAATCAGCAGCGTGTCATAGAGTGCCTCTCTCGCGTGGGAGATGGAATCAGCAGCGTGTCATAGAGTGCCTCCCTCGCGTGGGAGATGGAATCAGCAGCGTGTCATAGAGTGCCTCTCTCGCGTGGGAGATGGAATCAGCAGCGTGTCATAGAGTGCCTCTCTCGCATGGGAGATGGAATCAGCAGCGTGTCATAGAGTGCCTCCCTCGCGTGGGAGATGGAATCAGCAGCGTGTCATAGAGTGCCTCCCTCGCGTGGGAAATGGAATCAGCAGCGTGTCATAGAGTGCCTCTCTCGCGTGGGAGATGGAATCAGCAGCGTGTCATAGAGTGCCTCTCTCGCGTGGGAGATGGAATCAGCAGCGTGTCATAGAGTGCCTCTCTCGCGTGGGAGATGGAATCAGCAGCGTGTCATAGAGTGCCTCTCTCGCGTGGGAGATGGAATCAGCAGCGTGTCATAGAGTGCCTCTCTCGCGTGGGAGATGGAATCAGCAGCGTGTCATAGAGTGCCTCCCTCGCATGGGAGATAGAATCAGCAGCGTGTCATAGAGTGCCTCTCTCGCGTGGGAGATGGAATCAGCAGCGTGTCATAGAGTGCCTCCCTCGCGTGGGAGATGGAATCAGCAGCGTGTCATAGAGTGCCTCCCTCGCGTGGGAGATGGAATCAGCAGCGTGTCATAGAGTGCCTCTCTCGCGTGGGAGATGGATTCAGCAGCGTGTCATAGAGTGCCTCTCTCGCGTGGGAGATGGAATCAGCAGCGTGTCATAGAGTGCCTCTCTCGCGTGGGAGATGGAATCAGCAGTGTGTCATAGAGTGCCTCTCTCGCGTGGGAGATGGAATCAGCAGCGTGTCATAGAGTGCCTCTCTCGCGTGGGAGATGGAATCAGCAACGTGTCATAGAGTGCCTCCCTCGCGTGGGAGATAGAATCAGCAGCGTGTCATAGAGTGCCTCTCTCGCGTGGGAGATGGAATCAGCAGCGTGTCATAGAGTGCCTCCCTCGCGTGGGAGATGGAATCAGCAGCGTGTCATAGAGTGCCTCCCTCGCGTGGGAGATGGATTCAGCAGCGTGTCATAGAGTGCCTCTCTCGCGTGGGAGATGGAATCAGCAGCGTGTCATAGAGTGCCTCCCTCGCGTGGGAGATGGAATCAGCAGCGTGTCATAGAGTGCCTCCCTCGCGTGGGAGATGGAATCAGCAGCGTGTCATAGAGTGCCTCCCTCGCGTGGGAGATGGAATCAGCAGCGTGTCATAGAGTGCCTCTCTCGCGTGGGAGATGGAATCAGCAGCGTGTCATAGAGTGCCTCTCTCGCGTGGGAGATGGAATCAGCAGCGTGTCATAGAGTGCCTCCCTCGCGTGGGAGATGGAATCAGCAGCGTCTCATAGAGTGCCTCTCTCGCGTGGGAGCTGGAATCAGCAGCGTGTCATAGAGTGCCTCTCCCGCGTGGGAGCTGGAATCAGCAGCGTGTCATAGAGTGCCTCCCTCGCGTGGGAGATGGAATCAGCAGCGTGTCATAGAGTGCCTCCCTCGCGTGGGAGATGGAATCAGCAGCGTGTCATAGAGTGCCTCCCTCGCGTGGGAGATGGAATCAGCAGCGTGTCATAGAGTGCCTCTCTCGCGTGGGAGATGGAATCAGCAGCGTGTCATAGAGTGCCTCCCTCGCATGGGAGATGGAATCAGCAGCTTGTCATAGAGTGCCTCTCTCGCGTGGGAGATGGAATTAGCAGCGTGTCATAGAGTGCCTCTCTCGCGTGGGAGATGGAATTAGCAGCGTGTCATAGAGTGCCTCTCTCGCGTGGGAGATGGAATCAGCAGCGTGTCATAGAGTTTCTCTCTCGCGTGGGAGATGGAATCAGCAGCGTGTCATAGAGTGCCTCTCTCGCGTGGGAGATGGAATCAGCAGCGTGTCATAGAGTGCCTCTCCCGCGTGGCAGATGGAATCAGCAGCGTGTCATAGAGTGCCTCTCTCGCGTGGGAGATGGAATCAGCAGCGTGTCATAGAGTGCCTCTCTCACGTGGGAGATGGAATCAGCAGCGTGTCATAGAGTGCCTCCCTCGCGTGGCAGATGGAATCAGCAGTGTGTCATAGAGTGTCTCTCTCGCGTGGGAGATGGAATCAGCAGTGTGTCATAGAGTGCCTCTCTCGCGTGGGAGATGGAATCAGCAGCGTGTCATAGAGTGCCTCTCTCGCGTGGGAGATGGAATCAGCAGCGTGTCATAGAGTGCCTCTCTCACGTGGGAGATGGAATCAGCAGCGTGTCATAGAGTGTCTCTCTCGCGTGGGAGATGGAATCAGCAGTGTGTCATAGAGTGCCTCTCTCGCGTGGGAGATGGAATCAGCAGCGTGTCATAGAGTGCCTCCCTCACGTGGGAGATGGAATCAGCAGTGTGTCATAGAGTGTCTCTCTCGAGTGGGAGATGGAATCAGCAGCGTGTCATAGAGTGTCTCTCTCACGTGGGAGATGGAATCAGCAGCGTGTCATAGAGTGCCTCACTCGCGTGGGAGATGGAATTAGCAGCGTGTCTTAGAGTGTCTCTCTTGTGTGGGAGATGGAATCAGCAGCGTGTCATAGAGTGCCTCCCTCGCGTGGGAGATGGAATTAGCAGAGTGTCATAGAATGCCTCCCTCGCGTGGGAGATGGAATTAGCGTCATAGAGTGTCTCTCTCGCGTGGGAGATGGAATCAGCAGCGTGTCATAGAGTGCCTCTCTCGCGTGGGAGCTGGAATCAGCAGCGTGTCATATAGTGCCTTGCTCGCGTGGGAGATGGAATAAGCAGCGTGTCATAGAGTGCCTCTCTCGCGTGGGAGATGGAATCAGCAGCGTGTCATAGAGTGCCTCTCTCGCATGGGAGATGGAATCAGCAGCGTGTCATAGAGTGCCTCCCTCGCGTGGGAGATGGAATCAGCAGCATGTCATAGAGTGCCTCTCTCGCGTGGGAGATGGAATCAGCAGCGTGTCATAGAGTGTCTCTCTCGCGTGGGAGATGGAATCAGCAGTGTGTCATAGAGTGCCTCTCTCGCGTGGGAGCTGGAATCAGCAGCATGTCATAGAGTGCCTCTCTCGCGTGGGAGATGGAATCAGCAGCGTGTCATAGAGTGTCTCTCTCGCGTGGGAGATGGAATCAGCAGCGTGTCATAGAGTGCCTCTCTCGCGTGGGAGATGGAATCAGCAGCGTGTCATAGAGTGCCTCCCTCGCGTGGGAGATGGAATCAGCAGCGTGTCATAGAGTGCCTCTCTCGCGTGGGAGATGGAATCAGCAGCGTGTCATAGAGTGCCTCTCTCGCATGGGAGATGGAATCAGCAGCGTGTCATAGAGTGCCTCCCTCGCGTGGGAGATGGAATCAGCAGCGTGTCATAGAGTGCCTCCCTCGCGTGGGAAATGGAATCAGCAGCGTGTCATAGAGTGCCTCTCTCGCGTGGGAGATGGAATCAGCAGCGTGTCATAGAGTGCCTCTCTCGCGTGGGAGATGGAATCAGCAGCGTGTCATAGAGTGCCTCTCTCGCGTGGGAGATGGAATCAGCAGCGTGTCATAGAGTGCCTCTCTCGCGTGGGAGATGGAATCAGCAGCGTGTCATAGAGTGCCTCTCTCGCGTGGGAGATGGAATCAGCAGCGTGTCATAGAGTGCCTCCCTCGCATGGGAGATAGAATCAGCAGCGTGTCATAGAGTGCCTCTCTCGCGTGGGAGATGGAATCAGCAGCGTGTCATAGAGTGCCTCCCTCGCGTGGGAGATGGAATCAGCAGCGTGTCATAGAGTGCCTCCCTCGCGTGGGAGATGGAATCAGCAGCGTGTCATAGAGTGCCTCTCTCGCGTGGGAGATGGATTCAGCAGCGTGTCATAGAGTGCCTCTCTCGCGTGGGAGATGGAATCAGCAGCGTGTCATAGAGTGCCTCTCTCGCGTGGGAGATGGAATCAGCAGTGTGTCATAGAGTGCCTCTCTCGCGTGGGAGATGGAATCAGCAGCGTGTCATAGAGTGCCTCTCTCGCGTGGGAGATGGAATCAGCAACGTGTCATAGAGTGCCTCCCTCGCGTGGGAGATAGAATCAGCAGCGTGTCATAGAGTGCCTCTCTCGCATGGGAGATGGAATCAGCAGCGTGTCATAGAGTGCCTCCCTCGCGTGGGAGATGGAATCAGCAGCGTGTCATAGAGTGCCTCCCTCGCGTGGGAGATGGATTCAGCAGCGTGTCATAGAGTGCCTCTCTCGCGTGGGAGATGGAATCAGCAGCGTGTCATAGAGTGCCTCCCTCGCGTGGGAGATGGAATCAGCAGCGTGTCATAGAGTGCCTCCCTCGCGTGGGAGATGGAATCAGCAGCGTGTCATAGAGTGCCTCCCTCGCGTGGGAGATGGAATCAGCAGCGTGTCATAGAGTGCCTCTCTCGCGTGGGAGATGGAATCAGCAGCGTGTCATAGAGTGCCTCTCTCGCGTGGGAGATGGAATCAGCAGCGTGTCATAGAGTGCCTCCCTCGCGTGGGAGATGGAATCAGCAGCGTGTCATAGAGTGCCTCTCTCGCGTGGGAGCTGGAATCAGCAGCGTGTCATAGAGTGCCTCTCCCGCGTGGGAGCTGGAATCAGCAGCGTGTCATAGAGTGCCTCCCTCGCGTGGGAGATGGAATCAGCAGCGTGTCATAGAGTGCCTCCCTCGCGTGGGAGATGGAATCAGCAGCGTGTCATAGAGTGCCTCCCTCGCGTTGGAGATGGAATCAGCAGCGTGTCATAGAGTGCCTCTCTCGCGTGGGAGATGGAATCAGCAGCGTGTCATAGAGTGCCTCTCTCGTGTGGGAGATGGAATCAGCAGCGTGTCATAGAGTGCCTCTCTCGCGTGGGAGATGGAATCAGCAGCTTGTCATAGAGTGCCTCTCTCGCGTGGGAGATGGAATCAGCAGCGTGCCATAGAGTGCCTCTCTCGCGTGGGAGATGGAATCAGCAGCGTGTCATAGAGTGCCTCTCTCGCGTGGGAGATGGAATCAGCAGCGTGTCATAGAGTGCCTCTCTCGCGTGGGAGATGGAATCAGCAGCGTGTCATAGAGTGCCTCTCTCGCGTGGGAGATGGAATCAGCAGCGTGTCATAGAGTGCCTCTCTCGCGTGGGAGATGGAATCAGCAGCGTGTCATAGAGTGTCTCTCTCACGTGGGAGATGGAATCAGCAGCGTGTCATAGAGTGCCTCGCTCGCGTGGGAGATGGAATTAGCAGCGTGTCATAGAGTGTCTCTCTTGTGTGGGAGATGGAATCAGCAGCGTGTCATAGAGTGCCTCCCTCGCGTGGGAGATGGAATTAGCAGCGTGTCATAGAGTGCCTCTCTCGCGTGGGAGATGGAATCAGCAGCGTGTCATAGAGTGCCTCTCTCGCGTGGGAGATGGAATCAGCAGCGTGTCATAGAGTGCCTCCCTCGCGTGGGAGATGGAATCAGCAGCGTGTCATAGAGTGCCTCTCTCGCGTGGGAGATGGAATCAGCAGCGTGTCATAGAGTGCCTCCCTCGCGTGGGAGATGGAATCAGCAGTGTGTCATAGAGTGCCTCTCTCGCGTGGGAGATGGATTCAGCAGCGTGTCATAGAGTGCCTCTCTCGCGTGGGAGATGGAATCAGCAGCGTGTCATAGAGTGCCTCTCTCGCATGGGAGATGGAATCAGCAGCGTGTCATAGAGTGCCTCTCTCGCGTGGGAGATGGAATCAGCAGTGTGTCATAGAGTGCCTCTCTCGCGTGGGAGATGGATTCAGCAGCGTGTCATAGAGTGCCTCTCTCGCGTGGGAGATGGAATCAGCAGCGTGTCATAGAGTGCCTCCCTCTCGTGGGAGATGGAATCAGCAGTGTGTCATAGAGTGCCTCCCTCGCGTGGGAGATGGAATCAGCAGCGTGTCATAGAGTGCCTCCCTCGCGTGGGAGATGGAATCAGCAGCGTGTCATAGAGTGCCTCCCTCGCGTGGGAGATGGAATCAGCAGCGTGTCATAGAGTGCCTCTCTCGCGTGGGAGATGGAATCAGCAGCGTGTCATAGAGTGCCTCCCTCTCGTGGGAGATGGAATCAGCAGTGTGTCATAGAGTGCCTCTCTCGCGTGGGAGATGGAATCAGCAGCGTGTCATAGAGTGCCTCTCTCGCGTGGGAGATGGAATCAGCAGCGTGTCATAGAGTGCCTCTCTCGCGTGGGAGATGGAATCAGCAGCGTGTCATAGAGTGCCTCTCTCGTGTGGGAGATAGAATCAGCAGCGTGTCATAGAGTGTCTCTCTCACGTGGGAGATGGAATCAGCAGTGTGTCATAGAGTGCCTCTCTCGCGTGGGAGATGGAATCAGCAGCGTGTCATAGAGTGCCTCTCTCGCGTGGGAGATGGAATCAGCAGCGTGTCATAGAGTGCCTCGCTCGCGTGGGAGCTGGAATCAGCAGCGTGTCATAGAGTGCCTCGCTCGCGTGGGAGCTGGAATCAGCAGCGTGTCATAGAGTGCCTCCCTCGCGTGGGAGATGGAATCAGCAGCGTGTCATAGAGTGCCTCCCTCGCGTGGGAGATGGAATCAGCAGCGTGTCATAGAGTGCCTCTCTCGCGTGGGAGATGGAATCAGCAGCGTGTCATAGAGTGCCTCCCTCGCGTGGGAGATGGAATCAGCAGTGTGT
The DNA here is from genome assembly GCF_040206685.1 of Ascaphus truei. Lineage (NCBI taxonomy): Eukaryota > Metazoa > Chordata > Amphibia > Anura > Ascaphidae > Ascaphus > Ascaphus truei. Next base: position 432,635,475 of record NC_134485.1, on the reverse strand, counting down.
CATAGAGTGCCTCACTCGCGTGGGAGATGGAATCAGCAGCGTGTCATAGAGTGCCTCTCTCACGTGGGAGATGGAATCAGCAGCGTGCCATAGAGTGCCTCTCTCGGTTGGGAGATGGAATCAGCAGCGTGTCATAGAGTGCCTCCCTCGCGTGGGAGATGGAATCAGCAGCGTGTCATAGAGTGCCTCTCTCGCGTGGGAGATGGAATCAGCAGCGTGTCATAGAGTGCCTCTCTCGCGTGGGAGATGGAATCAGCAGCGTGTCATAGAGTGCCTCTCTCGCGTGGGAGATGGAATCAGCAGCGTGTCATAGAGTGCCTCTCTCGCGTGGGAGATGGAATCAGCAGCGTGTCATAGAGTGCCTCTCTCGCGTGGGAGATGGAATCAGCAGCGTGTCATAGAGTGCCTCTCTCGCGTGGGAGATGGAATCAGCAGCGTGTCATAGAGTGCCTCTCTCGCGTGGGAGATGGAATCAGCAGCGTGTCATAGAGTTTCTCTCTCGCGTGGGAGATGGAATCAACAGCGTGTCATAGAGTGCCTCTCTCGCGTGGGAGATGGAATCAGCAGCGTGTCATAGAGTGCCTCCCTTGCGTGGGAGATGGAATCAGCAGCGTGTCATAGAGTGCCTCTCTCGCGTGGGAGATGGAATCAGCAGCGTGTCATAGAGTTTCTCTCTCGCGTGGGAGATGGAATCAACAGCGTGTCATAGAGTGCCTCGCTCGCGTGGGAGATGGAATCAGCAGCGTGTCATAAAGTGTCTCTCTCGCGTGGGAGATGGAATCAGCAGCGTGTCATAGAGTGCCTCCCTCGCATGGGAGATGGAATCAGCAGCTTGTCATAGAGTGCCTCGCTCGCGTGGGAGATGGAATTAGCAGCGTGTCATAGAGTGCCTCTCTTGCGTGGGAGATGGAATCAGCAGCGTGTCATAGAGTGCCTCTCTCGCGTGGGAGATGGAATCAGCAGTGTGTCATAGAGTGCCTCTCTCGCGTGGGAGATGGATTCAGCAGCGTGTCATAGAGTGCCTCCCTCGCGTGGGAGATGGAATCAGCAGCGTGTCATAGAGTGCCTCCCTCGCGTGGGAGATGGAATCAGCAGTGTGTCATAGAGTGCCTCTCTCGCGTGGGAGATGGAATCAGCAGCGTGTCATAGAGTGCCTCTCTCGTGTGGGAGATAGAATCAGCAGCGTGTCATAGAGTGCCTCTCTCGCGTGGGAGATGGAATCAGCAGCGTGTCATAGAGTGCCTCTCTCGCGTGGGAGATGGAATCAGCAGCGTGTCATAGAGTGCCTCCCTCGCGTGGGAGATGGAATCAGCAGCGTGTCATAGAGTGCCTCTCTCGCGTGGGAGATGGAATCAGCAGCGTGTCATAGAGTTTCTCTCTCGCGTGGGAGATGGAATCAACAGCGTGTCATAGAGTGCCTCTCTCGCGTGGGAGATGGAATCAGCAGCGTGTCATAGAGTGCCTCTCTCGCGTGGGAGATGGAATCAGCAGCGTGTCATAAAGTGTCTCTCTCGCGTGGGAGATGGAATCAGCAGCGTGTCATAGAGTGCCTCGCTCGCGTGGGAGATGGAATCAGCAGCGTGTCATAAAGTGTCTCTCTCGCGTGGGAGATGGAATCAGCAGCGTGTCATAGAGTGCCTCCCTCGCGTGGGAGATGGAATCAGCAGCGTGTCATAGAGTGCCTCTCTCGCATGGGAGATGGAATCAGCAGCTTGTCATAGAGTGCCTCTCTCGCGTGGGAGATGGAATCAGCAGCGTGTCATAGAGTGCCTCTCTTGCGTGGGAGATGGAATCAGCAGCGTGTCATAGAGTGCCTCTCTCGCGTGGGAGATGGAATCAGCAGCGTGTCATAGAGTGCCTCTCCCGCGTGGGAGATGGAATCAGCAGCGTGTCATAGAGTGCCTCTCTCGCGTGTGAAATGGAATCAGCAGCGTGTCATAGAGTGCCTCTCTCGCGTGGGAGATGGAATCAGCAGCGTGTCATAGAGTGCCTCCCTTGCGTGGGAGATGGAATCAGCAGCGTGTCATAGAGTGCCTCTCTCGCGTGGGAGATGGAATCAGCAGCGTGTCATAGAGTGCCTCTCTCGCGTGGGAGATGGAATCAGCAGCGTGTCATAGAGTGTCTCTCTCGCGTGGGAGATGGAATCAGCAGCGTGTCATAGAGTGCCTCCCTCGCGTGGGAGATGGAATCAGCAGCGTGTCATAGAGTGCCTCCCTCGCGTGGGAGATGGAATCAGCAGCGTGTCATAGAGTTTCTCTCTCGCGTGGGAGATGGAATCAGCAGCGTGTCATAGAGTGCCTCTCTCGCGTGGGAGATGGAATCAGCAGCGTGTCATAGAGTGCCTCTCTCGCGTGGGAGATGGAATCAGCAGCGTGTCATAGAGTGCCTCCCTCGCGTGGGAGATGGAATCAGCAGCGTGTCATAGAGTTTCTCTCTCGCGTGGGAGATGGAATCAGCAGCGTGTCATAGAGTGCCTCTCTCGCGTGGGAGATGGAATCAGCAGCGTGTCATAGAGTGCCTCTCTCGCGTGGGAGATGGAATCAGCAGCGTGTCATAGAGTGCCTCCCTCGCGTGGGAGATGGAATCAGCAGCGTGTCATAGAGTGCCTCTCTCGCGTGGGAGATGGAATCAGCAGCGTGTCATAGAGTGCCTCCCTCGCATGGGAGATGGAATCAGCAGCGTGTCATAGAGTGCCTCGCTCGCGTGGGAGATGGAATTAGCAGCGTGTCATAGAGTGCCTCTCTCGCGTGGGAGATGGAATCAGCAGCGTGTCATAGAGTGCCTCTCTCGCGTGGGAGATGGAATTAGCAGCGTGTCATAGAGTGCCTCCCTCGCGTGGGAGATGGAATCAGCAGCGTGTCATAGAGTGCCCCTCTCGCGTGGGAGATGGAATTAGCAGCGTGTCATAGAGTGCCTCTCTCGCGTGGGAGATGGAATCAGCAGCGTGTCATAGAGTTTCTCTCTCGCGTGGGAGATGGAATCAACAGCGTGTCATAGAGTGCCTCCCTCGCGTGGGAGATGGAATCAGCAGCGTGTCATAGAGTGCCTCGCTCGCGTGGGAGATGGAATCAGCAGCGTGTCATAAAGTGTCTCTCTCGCGTGGGAGATGGAATCAGCAGCGTGTCATAGAGTGCCTCGCTCGCGTGGGAGATGGAATCAGCAGCGTGTCATAAAGTGTCTCTCTCGCGTGGGAGATGGAATCAGCAGCGTGTCATAGAGTGCCTCCCTCGCGTGGGAGATGGAATCAGCAGCGTGTCATAGAGTGCCTCCCTCGCGTGGGAAATGGAATCAGCAGCGTGTCATAGAGTGTCTCTCTCGCGTGGGAGATGGAATCAGCAGCGTGTCATAGAGTGCCTCTCTCGCGTGGGAGCTGGAATCAGCAGCGTGTCATAGAGTGCCTCCCTCGCATGGGAAATGGAATCAGCAGCTTGTCATAGAGTGCCTCTCTCGCGTGGGAGATGGAATTAGCAGCGTGTCATAGAGTGCCTCTCTCGCGTGGGAGATGGAATTAGCAGCGTGTCATAGAGTGCCTCTCTCGCGTGGGAGATGGAATCAGCAGCGTGTCATAGAGTTTCTCTCTCGCGTGGGAGATGGAATCAGCAGCGTGTCATAGAGTGCCTCTCTCGCGTGGGAGATGGAATCAGCAGCGTGTCATAGAGTGCCTCTCCCGCGTGGCAGATGGAATCAGCAGCGTGTCATAGAGTGCCTCTCTCGCGTGGGAGATGGAATCAGCAGCGTGTCATAGAGTGCCTCTCTCACGTGGGAGATGGAATCAGCAGCGTGTCATAGAGTGCCTCCCTCGCGTGGCAGATGGAATCAGCAGTGTGTCATAGAGTGTCTCTCTCGCGTGGGAGATGGAATCAGCAGTGTGTCATAGAGTGCCTCTCTCGCGTGGGAGATGGAATCAGCAGCGTGTCATAGAGTGCCTCTCTCGCGTGGGAGATGGAATCAGCAGCGTGTCATAGAGTGCCTCTCTCACGTGGGAGATGGAATCAGCAGCGTGTCATAGAGTGTCTCTCTCGCGTGGGAGATGGAATCAGCAGTGTGTCATAGAGTGCCTCTCTCGCGTGGGAGATGGAATCAGCAGCGTGTCATAGAGTGCCTCCCTCACGTGGGAGATGGAATCAGCAGTGTGTCATAGAGTGTCTCTCTCGAGTGGGAGATGGAATCAGCAGCGTGTCATAGAGTGTCTCTCTCACGTGGGAGATGGAATCAGCAGCGTGTCATAGAGTGCCTCACTCGCGTGGGAGATGGAATTAGCAGCGTGTCTTAGAGTGTCTCTCTTGTGTGGGAGATGGAATCAGCAGCGTGTCATAGAGTGCCTCCCTCGCGTGGGAGATGGAATTAGCAGAGTGTCATAGAATGCCTCCCTCGCGTGGGAGATGGAATTAGCGTCATAGAGTGTCTCTCTCGCGTGGGAGCTGGAATCAGCAGCGTGTCATATAGTGCCTTGCTCGCGTGGGAGATGGAATAAGCAGCGTGTCATAGAGTGCCTCTCTCGCGTGGGAGATGGAATCAGCAGCGTGTCATAGAGTGCCTCTCTCGCATGGGAGATGGAATCAGCAGCGTGTCATAGAGTGCCTCCCTCGCGTGGGAGATGGAATCAGCAGCATGTCATAGAGTGCCTCTCTCGCGTGGGAGATGGAATCAGCAGCGTGTCATAGAGTGTCTCTCTCGCGTGGGAGATGGAATCAGCAGTGTGTCATAGAGTGCCTCTCTCGCGTGGGAGCTGGAATCAGCAGCATGTCATAGAGTGCCTCTCTCGCGTGGGAGATGGAATCAGCAGCGTGTCATAGAGTGTCTCTCTCGCGTGGGAGATGGAATCAGCAGCGTGTCATAGAGTGCCTCTCTCGCGTGGGAGATGGAATCAGCAGCGTGTCATAGAGTGCCTCCCTCGCGTGGGAGATGGAATCAGCAGCGTGTCATAGAGTGCCTCTCTCGCGTGGGAGATGGAATCAGCAGCGTGTCATAGAGTGCCTCTCTCGCATGGGAGATGGAATCAGCAGCGTGTCATAGAGTGCCTCCCTCGCGTGGGAGATGGAATCAGCAGCGTGTCATAGAGTGCCTCCCTCGCGTGGGAAATGGAATCAGCAGCGTGTCATAGAGTGCCTCTCTCGCGTGGGAGATGGAATCAGCAGCGTGTCATAGAGTGCCTCTCTCGCGTGGGAGATGGAATCAGCAGCGTGTCATAGAGTACCTCTCTCGCGTGGGAGATGGAATCAGCAGCGTGTCATAGAGTGCCTCCCTCGCGTGGGAGATGGAATCAGCAGCGTGTCATAGAGTGCCTCTCTCGCGTGGGAGATGGAATCAGCAGCGTGTCATAGAGTGCTCTCTCGCGTGGGAGATGGAATCAGCAGCGTGTCATAGAGTGTCTCTCTCGCGTGGGAGATGGAATCAGCAGCGTGTCATAGAGTGCCTCCCTCGCGTGGGAGATGGAATCAGCAGCGTGTCATAGAGTGCCTACCTCGCGTGGGAAATGGAATCAGCAGCGTGTCATAGAGTGCCTCTCTCGCGTGGGAGATGGAATCAGTAGCGTGTCATAGAGTGCCTCCCTCGCATGGGAGATGGAATCAGCAGCTTGTCATAGAGTGCCTCGCTCGCGTGGGAGATGGAATTAGCAGCGTGTCATAGAGTGTCTCTCTTGTGTGGGAGATGGAATCAGCAGCGTGTCATAGAGTGCCTCCCTCGCGTGGGAGATGGAATCAGCAGCGTGTCATAGAGTGCCTCTCTCGCGTGGGAGATAGAATCAGCAGCGTGTCATAGAGTGTCTCTCTCCCGTGGGAGATGGAATCAGCAGCGTGTCATAGAGTGCCTCTCTCGCGTGGGAGATGGAATCAGCAGCGTGTCATAGAGTGCCTCTCTCGCGTGGGAGATGGAATCAGCAGCGTGTCATAGAGTGCCTCCCTCGCGTGGGAGATGGAATCAGCAGCGTGTCATAGAGTGCCTCTCTCGCGTGGGAGCTGGAATCAGCAGCGTGTCATAGAGTGCCTCTCTCGCGTGGGAGATGGAATCAGCAGCGTGTCATAGAGTGCCTCTCTCGCGTGGGAGATGGAATCAGCAGCGTGTCATAGAGTGCCTCTCTCGCGTGGGAGATGGAATCAGCAGCGTGTCATAGAGTGCCTCTCTCGCGTGGGAGATGGAATCAGCAGCGTGTCATAGAGTGCCTCTCTCCCGTGGGAGATGGAATCAGCAGCGTGTCATAGAGTGCCTCCCTCGCGTGGGAGATGGAATCAGCAGCGAGTCATAGAGTGCCTCCCTCGCGTGGGAGATGGAATCAGCAGCGTGTCATAGAGTGCCTCTCTCGCGTGGGAGATGGAATCAGCAGCGTGTCATAGAGTGCCTCTCTCGCGTGGGAGATGGAATCAGCAGCGTGTCATAGAGTGCCTCTCTCGCGTGGGAGATGGAATCAGCAGCGTGTCATAGAGTGCCTCTCTCGCGTGGGAGATGGAATCAGCAGCGTGTCATAGAGTGCCTCTCTCGCGTGGGAGATGGAATCAGCAGCGTGTCATAGAGTGCCTCTCTCGCGTGGGAGCTGGAATCAGCAGCGTGTCATAGAGTGCCTCTCTCGCGTGGGAGATGGAATCAGCAGCGTGAGATAGAGTGCCTCTCTCGCATGGGAGATGGAATCAGCAGCGTGTCATAGAGTGCCTCTCTCGCGTGGGAGATGGAATCAGCAGCGTGTCATAGAGTGCCTCTCTCGCGTGGGAGATGGAATCAGCAGCGTGTCATAGAGTGCCTCCCTCGCGTGGGAGATGGAATCAGCAGCGTGTCATAGAGTGCCTCTCTCGCGTGGGAGATGGAATCAGCAGCGTGTCATAGAGTGTCTCTCTCGCGTGGGAGATGGAATCAGCAGCGTGTCATAGAGTGCCTCTCTCGCGTGGGAGATGGAATCAGCAGCGTGTCATAGAGTGCCTCTCTCGCGTGGGAGCTGGAATCAGCAGCGTGTCATAGAGTGCCTCTCTCGCGTGGGAGCTGGAATCAGCAGCGTGTCATAGAGTGCCTCTCTCGCGTGGGAGATGGAATCAGCAGCGTGTCATAGAGTGCCTCCCTCGCGTGGGAGATGGAATCAGCAGCGTGTCATAGAGTGCCTCTCTCGCGTGGGAGATGGAATCAGCAGCGTGTCATAGAGTGTCTCTCTCGCGTGGGAGATGGAATCAGCAGCGTGTCATAGAGTGCCTCTCTCGCGTGGGAGATGGAATCAGCAGCGTGTCATAGAGTGTCTCTCTCGCGTGGGAGATGGAATCAGCAGCGTGTCATAGAGTGCCTCTCTCGCGTGGGAGATGGAATCAGCAGCGTGTCATAGAGTGCCTCTCTCGCGTGGGAGCTGGAATCAGCAGTGTGTCATAGAGTGCCTCTCTCGCGTGGGAGATGGAATCAGCAGCGTGTCATAGAGTGCCTCTCTCGCGTGGGAGATGGAATCAGCAGCGTCTCATAGAGTGCCTCCCTCGCGTCGGAGATGGAATCAGCAGCGTGTCATAGAGTGCCTCTCTCGCGTGGGAGATGGAATCAGCAGCGTGTCATAGAGTGCCTCCCTCGCGTGGGAGATGGAAACAGCAGCGTGTCATAGAGTGCCTCTCTCGCGTGGGAGATGGAATCAGCAGCGTGTCATAGAGTGCCTCCCTCGCGTGGGAGATGGAATTAGCAGCGTGTCATAGAGTGCCTCCCTCGCGTGGGAGATGGAATTAGCAGCGTGTCATAGAGTGCCTCTCTCGCGTGGGAGATGGAATCAGCAGCGTGTCATAGAGTGCCTCTCTCGCGTGTGAAATGGAATCAGCAGCGTGTCATAGAGTGCCTCTCTCGCGTGTGAAATGGAATCAGCAGCGTGTCATAGAGTGCCTCTCTCACGTGGGAGATGGAATCAGCAGCGTGTCATAGAGTGCCTCTCTCGCGTGGGAGATGGAATCAGCAGCGTGTCATAGAGTGCCTCTCTCGCGTGGGAGATGGAATCAGCAGCGTGTCATAGAGTGCCTCTCTCGCGTGGGAGATGGAATCAGCAGCGTGTCATAGAGTGCCTCTCTCGCGTGGGAGATGGAATCAGCAGCGTGTCATAGAGTGCCTCTCTCGCGTGGGAGATGGAATCAGCAGCGTGTCATAGAGTGCCTCTCTCGCGTGGGAGCTGGAATCAGCAGCGTGTCATAGAGTGCCTCTCTCGCGTGGGAGATGGAATCAGCAGCGTGTCATAGAGTGTCTCTCTCGCGTGGGAGCTGGATTCAGCAGCGTGTCATAGAGTGCCTCCCTCGCGTGGGAGATGGAATCAGCAGCGTGTCTTAGAGTGCCTCTCTCGCGTGGGAGATGGAATCAGCAGCGTGTCATAGAGTGCCTCTCTCCCGTGGGAGCTGGAATCAGCAGCGTGTCATAGAGTGCCTCCCTCGCGTGGGAGATGGAATCAGCAGCGTGTCATAGAGTGCCTCTCTTGCGTGGGAGATGGAATCAGCAGCGTGTCATAGAGTGCCTCCCTCGTGTGGGAGCTGGAATCAGCAGCGTGTCATAGAGTGCCTCCCTCGCGTGGGAGATGGAATCAGCAGCGTGTCATAGAGTGCCTCTCTCGCGTGGGAGATGGAATCAGCAGCGTGTCATAGAGTGCCTCCCTCGCGTGGGAGATGGAATCAGCAGCGTGTCATAGAGTGCCTCCCTCGCGTGGGAGATGGAATCAGCAGCGTGTCATAGAGTGCCTCTCTCGCGTGGGAGATGGAATCAGCAGCGTGTCATAGAGTGCCTCTCTCGCGTGGGAGATGGAATCAGCAGCGTGTCATAGAGTGCCTCTCTCGCGTGGGAGATGGAATCAGCAGCGTGTCATAGAGTGCCTCCCTCGCGTGGGAGATGGAATCAGCTTGCCTGACAATAAATAGTACAATGTTCCATGTCTCCTGCCGGACTTACTGTGGGGTCACTCTCTGCCCGTGGCAGATCCCTACAGGGTGGAGGCGCTGCACCAAGCAGATCAGACGTCGTTCCATTGCACCTTGGGGAGAGTCAGTAGGAGGAGTTGGGGGAGGGGGCGGAGTTACATGGGGCACAGATTATAATGAGATGTATCACATTCTGCGTCTCTGCCCCAGGTTGCACCTTGGGGAGAGTCAGTAGGAGCAGTTGGGGGGAGTTACATGGTGCACAGATTATAATGAGATGTATCACATTCTGCGTCTCTGAACCAGCTTGCAACTTGGGGAGAGTCAGTAGGAGCAGTTGGGGGGAGTTACATGGTGCACAGATTATAATGAGATGTATCACATTCTGCGTCTCTGCCCCAGCTTGCACCTTGGGGAGAGTCAGTAGGAGCAGTTAGGGGGAGTTACATGGTGCACAGATTATAATGAGATGAATCACATTCTGCGTCTCTGCCCCAGCTTGCACCTTGGGGAGAGTCAGTAGGAGCAGTTGGGGGGAGTTACATGGTGCACAGATTATAATGAGATGTATCACATTCTGCGTCTCTGCCCCAGCTTGCACATTGGGGAGAGTCAGTAGGAGGAGTTGGAGAGGAGTTACATGGTGCACAGATTATAATGAGATGTATCACATTCTGCGTCTCTGCCCCAGCTTGCACCTTGGGGAGAGTCAGTAGGAGCAGTTGGGGGAGTTACATGGTGCACACATTATAATGAGATGTATCACATTCTGCGTCTCTGTCCCAGCATGCACCTTGGGGAGAGTCAGTAGGAGTTGGGGAGGGAGTTACATGGTGCACAGATTATAATGAGATGTATCACATTCTGCGTCTCTGCCCCAGCTTGCACCTTGGGGAGAGTCAGTAGGAGGAGTTGGGAGGAGTTACATGGGGCACAGATTATAATGAGATGTATCACATTCTGAGTCTCTTCCCCAGCATGCACCTTGGGGGAAGTCAGTAGGAGGAGTTGGGGGGAGTTACATGGGGGCACTGATTATAATGAGATGTATCACATTCTGTGTCTCTGTCCCAGCTTGCAACTCGGGGAGAGTCAGTAGGAGGAGTTGGGAGAGAATTACGTGGTGCACAGGTTATAATGAGATGTATCACATTCTGCGTCTCTGCCCCAGCATGCACCTTGGGGAGAGTCAGTAGGATGAGTTGGGGGGGAGTTACATGGGACACTGATTATCTACTATATATTTCTGAAAGTGTCCTATGTGTCCGGGTCTGTATGTGTCTCCCTGTGTCCCTCCCTGTGTCCCTAGCGGCAATCTCATTGGCTCCCTTGGCCCGCCCCCGCACACCTCTCATTGGCCGGACACACACATACACTCACACAGAGATACACACAGGCAGGACACTGAGACACACACAAAGATACACACACACTGAGACACACACAGATACACACACACACACACACACACTGAGATACACAGACAGGACACACATATACAGACAGGACACACACACACGGACGGAGACACACACAGGCAGGACACTGAGACACACATCAAGATACACACACACAGATACACACACACACACACACACACTGAGATACACAGACAGGACACAGATAGACAGACAGGACACACACACGGAGATACACACAGGCAGGACACTGAGACACACACAAAGATACACACTGAGACACACACAGATACACACACACACACACTGAGATACACAGACAGGACACAGATAGACAGACAGGACACACACACACACACACACACACACACCCATCACGTGCGCCGCCCTGCACCGGCTCCAGACGGAGGGGAAGCGCGGCCCTCCTACCCCAGCCGCTCCCTTACCTACCCGGCGCTACCTCCCCCTCAGGTAAGGCACAGCACTGCCAGTAACTCTCCTATTTCAGGCGCGGAGCCTCGCGCCTCAGGCCCACACAGGCCCCCACACAGGAACACACAGGCCCACACAGGCCCCACACAGGCCCCACACAGGAACACACAGGGCGCTTCCTGCGCCGCCTGCACGCCTCACTCAGCCGGGCGGCACATCGGGGGAAAGCGGGGCGCCGGGGGGGGGGGGGAGCGCGAGTCACGAGGAACGGGGAGGGGGGGCGAGTCACGGGGAACGGGGGGGGGGGTGGCGAGCCGCGAGTCACGGGGAACGGGGGGGGGGGAGCGCGAGTCACGGGAATGGGGGGGGGCGAGTCACGGGGAACGGCGAGTCACGGGGAACGAGGGAGCGACCACCCGCCGAACCAGCGGACGCCCGGAGGGGGGGGGGACATGCACATACATAAAATTATGACAATACATATGCCCACTGCTCTCCCACCCCCCTCCCCCACTCCCCTTTCCCCCACTCCCCTTTCCCCGCCTCCCCCCCTCCCCCACTCCCCTCCCTCCCCTCCCTCCCCCCCTCCCCCACTCCCCTTTCCCCCACTCCCCTTTCCCCCCTCCCCTCCACTCCCCTTTCCCCCCCCTCCGCCCCCCTTTTCCCCCCCCCACCCCCCTTTCCCCCCCCCGCCCCCCTTTCCCCCCCCCGCCCCCCTTTCCCCCCCCCTCCGCTCCCCCTTTCCCCCCCCCTCCGCTCCCCTTTCCCCCCCCCCCCCTCCGCTCCCCTTTCCCCCCCTCCGCTCCCCTTTCCCCCCCCTCCGCTCCCCTTTCCCCCCCCCTCCGCTCCCCTTTCCCCCCCTCCTCCGCTCCCCTTTCCCCCCCCCCTCCGCTCCCTTTTCCCCTCCTCCGCTCCCCTTTCCCCCCCCCTCCGCTCCCCTTTCCCCCCCCCTCCGCTCCCCTTTCCCCCGCCCTCCGCTCCCCTTTCCCCCCCCCCTCCTCCGCTCCCCTTTCCCCCCCCCTCCGCTCCCCTTTCCCCCCCACTCCGCTCCCCTTTCCCCCCCCCTCCGCTCCCCTTTCCCCCCCCCCTCCGCTCCACTTTCCCCCCCTCCGCTCCCCTTTCCCCCCCCCTCCGCTCCCCTTTTTCCCCCCCCTCCGCTCCCCTTTCCCCCCCTCCGCTCCCCTTTCCCCCCCCCCTCCGCTCCCCTTTCCTCCCCCCCTCCACTCCCCTTTCCTCTCCCCCTCCGCTCCCCTTTCCTCCCCCCTCCACTCCCTTTCCTCCCCCCTCCGCTCCCCTTTCCCTCCCCCTTTCCCTCCCCCCCTCCCACCCCACCCCCCTTCCCCCCTCCCATCCCCCTTCCCCTTCCCCCCCTTCCCACCCCACCCCCCTTCCCCCCCACTCCCCTTCCCCCCTCCCACCCCACTCCCCTTACCCCCTCCCATCCCCCCTCCCCCCTCCACCCCCCTTCCACCCTCCCACCCCCTTCCCCCTTCCCCCCTCCCACCCCCCCCTCCCACCCCCTTCCTCCCTCCCACCCCCTTCCCCCTCCCCCCCTCCCCCTCCCCCCCCTCCCACCCCCTTCCCCCAATCCCACCCTCCCCCCCTCCTCCACCCCTTCCCACCACCCTTCGCCTTCCTGCCCGCCTTCCTGCCTACCCACCCCTGCCTTCCCGCCTCTTCTTTCGCGCCCACCCGCCTCTGCCTTTCACCCGCCCTTACTCCGCCCGCCTCTGCCTTTCACCCGCCGCCTCACAGCCACTGCATTCACTCAACAGACACCCGCCACACTCGACACATACCTGCCGCCCACACACACCTGCTGCCTCCCGCCCCTACGCACCGACATCACTGACCCGCCGCCTCACACCCTAGCAGGACCCCCACTCACAGACCACTCACAACCCACGCGCCACCCGCCACCTCACACCCCAGCAGGACCCCACTCACAGACAGCACTCACAACCCACGCGCCACCCGCCGCCTCACACCCTAGCAGGACACACGCCTCACATTTTTACATCTGTTTATGTCACCAAAATATACATTGTACTGTGGTGTGTTTACAATAAACCATTTTTAAACAACATCGTATTACATTTTATTCCATCTTTCTTTTCAACATTATTATCCAACCTTTACAACAAATACTCACCTATTGTTCCACGATTTATAAATAATACTACCTATTACGCATTTATATCCCGGGCAACGCCGGGTCTCTCAGCTAGTAATGAGATATATCACATTCTGAGTCTCTTCCCCAGCTTGCACCTTGGGGAGAGTCAGTAGGAGGAATTGGGAGGGGCAGGGGGGAGTTACATGGTGCACAAATTATAATGAGATGTATCACATTCTGTGTCTCTGCCCCAGTTTGCACCTTGGGGAGAGTCAGTAGGAGGAGTTGGGAGGAGTTACATGGTGCACAGATAATAATGAGATGTATCACATTCTACATCTCTGCCCCAGCTTGCACCTTGGGGAGAGTCAGTAGGAGGAGTTGGGGGGAGTTACATGGTGTACAGATTATAATGAGATGTATCATATTCTGCATCTCTGCCCCAGCATGCACCTTGGGGAGAATCAGTAGGATGAGTTGGGGGGGAGTTACATGGGACACTGATTATAATGAGATATATCACATTCTGAGTCTCTTCCTCAGCTTGCACCTTGGGGAGAGTCAGTAGGAGGAGTTGGGGGGGGCGGGGGGGAGTTACATGGTGCACAGATTATAATGAGATGTATCACATTCTGCGTCTTTGCCCCAGCTTGCACCTTGGGGAGAGTCAGTAGGAGGAGTTGGGGGGAGTTACATGGGGCACAGATTATAATGAGATGTATCACATTCTGCGTCTCTGCCCCAGCATGCACCTTGGGGAGAATCAGTAGGATGAGTTGGGGGGGAGTTACATGGGACACTGATTATAATGAGATATATCACATTCTGAGTCTCTTCCTCAGCTTGCACCTTGGGGAGAGTCAGTAGGAGGAGTTGGGGGGGGCGGGGGGGAGTTACATGGTGCACAAATTATAATGACATGTATCACATTCTGTGTCTCTGCCTCAGTTTGCACCTTGGGGAGACTCAGTAGGAGGATTTGGGGGGAGTTACATGGTGCACAGATTATAATGAGATGTATCACATTCTGCATCTCTGCCCCAGCTTGCACCTTGGGGAGAGTCAGTAGGAGGAGTTGGGGGGAGTTACATGGTGCACAGATTATAATGAGATGTATCACATTCTGTGTCTCTGCCCCAGCTTGCACCTTGGGGAGAGTCAGTAGGAGGAATTGGGAGGGGCAGGGGGGAGTTACATGGTGCACAAATTATAATGAGATGTATCACATTCTGTGTCTCTGCCTCAGTTTGCACCTTGGGGAGACTCAGTAGGAGGAGTTGGGAGGAGTTACATGGTGCACAGATTATAATGAGATGTATCACATTCTACATCTCTGCCCCAGCTTACACCTTGGGGAGAATCAGTAGGAGGAGTTGGGGGGAGTTATATGGTGCACAGATTATAATGAGATGTATCACATTCTGCATCTCTGCCCCAGCTTGCACCTTGGGGAGAGTCAGTAGGAGGAGTTGGGGGGCGTTACATGGTGCACAGATTATAATGAGATGTATCACATTCTGTGTCTCTGTCCCAGCATGCACCTTGGGGAGAGTCAGTAGGAGGAGTTGGGGAGGATTTACATGGTGCACAGATTATAATGAGATTTATCACATTCTGCGTCTCTGCCCCAGCTTGCACCTTGGGGAGAGTCAGTAGGAGGAGTTGGGGGGAGTTACATGGTGCACAGATTATAATGAGATGTATCACATTCTGCGTCTCTGCCCAGCTTGCACCTTGGGGAGAGTCAGTAGGAGGAGTTGGGGGAGTTACATGATGCATAGATTATAATGAGATGTATCACATTCTGTGTCTCTGCCCCAGTTTGCACCTTGGGGAGAGTCTGTAGGAGGAATTACAGGGTGCACAAATGTTGGGGGGAGTTACATGGGACACAGATTATAATGCGATTTATCACATTCTGCGTCTTTGCCCCAGCTTGCACCTTGGGGAGAGTCAGTAAGAGGAGTTGGGGGGAGTTACATGGGGCACAGATTATAATGAGATGTATCACATTCTGTGTCTCTGCCCAGCTTGCACGTTGGGGAGAGTCAGTAGGAGGAGTTGGGGGGAGTTACATGGTGCACAGATTATAATGAGATGTATCACATTCTGCATCTCTGCCCCAGCTTGCACCTTGGGGAGAGTCAGTAGGAGGAGTTGGGGGGCGTTACATGGTGCCCAGATTATAATTAGATGTATCACATTCTGTGTCTCTGTCCCAGCTTGCACCTTGGGGATAGTCAGTAGGAGCAGTTGGGGGGAGTTACATGGTGCACAGATTATAATTAGATGTATCACATTCTGTGTCTCTGTCCCAGCATGCACCTTGGGGAGAGTCAGTAGGAGGAGTTGGGGAGGATTTACATGGTGCACAGATTATAATGAGAATTATCACATTCTGCGTCTCTGCCCCAGCTTGCACCTTGGGGAGAGTCAGTAGGAGGAGTTGGGGGGAGTTACATGGTGCACAGATTATAATGAGATGTATCACATTCTGCGTCTCTGCCCAGCTTGCACCTTGGGGAGAGTCAGTAGGAGGAGTTGGGGGAGTTACATGATGCATAGATTATAATGAGATGTATCTAATTCTGTGTCTCTGCCCCAGTTTGCACCTTGGGGAGAGTCAGTAGGAGGAGTTGGGGGAGTTACATAAAGCATAGATTATAATGAGATGTATCACATTCTGTGTCTCTGCCCCAGTTTGCACCTTGGGGAGAGTCTGTAGGAGGAATTACAGGGTGCACAAATGTTGGGGGGAGTTACATGGGACACAGATTATAATGCGATTTATCACATTCTGCGTCTTTGCCCCAGCTTGCACCTTGGGGAGAGTCAGTAAGAGGAGTTGGGGGGAGTTACATGGGGCACAGATTATAATGAGATGTATCACATTCTGTGTCTCTGCCCAGCTTGCACCTTGGGGAGAGTCAGTAAGAGGAGTTGGGGGGAGTTACATGGGGCACAGATTATAATGAGATGTATCACATTCTGTGTCTCTACCCAGCTTGCACCTTGGGGAGAGTCAGTAGGAGGAGTTGGGGGGAGTTACATGGGGTACAGATTATAATGAGATGTATCACATTCTGCGTCTCTGCCCCAGCATGCACCTTGGGGAGAGTCTGTAGGAGGAATTACAAGGTGCACAAATGTTGGGGGGAGTTACATGGGACACAGATTATAATGCGATTTATCACATTCTGCGTCTTTGCCCCAGCTTGCACCTTGGGGAGAGTCAGTAAGAGGAGTTGGGGGGAGTTTCATGGGGCACAGATTATAATGAGATGTATCACATTCTGTGTGTCTGCCCCAGTTTTCACCTTGGGGAGAGTTAGTAGGAGTTGGGTGGAGTTACATGGTGCACAGATTATAATGAGATGTATCACATTCTGCGTCTCTGTCCCAGCTTGCACCTTGGGGAGAGTCAGTAGGAGGAGTTGGGGAGGAGTTACATGGTGCACAGATTATAATGAGATGTATCACATTCTGCATCTCTGTCCCAGCTTGCACCTTGGGGAGAGTCAGTAGGAGGAGTTGGGGAGGAGTTACATGGTGCACAGATTATAATGAGATGTATCACATTCTGCATCTCTGTCCCAGCTTGCACCTTGGGGAGAGTCAGTAGGAGGAGTTGGGGAGGAGTTACATGGTGCACAGATTATAATGAGATGTATCACATTCTGCATCTCTGTCCCAGTTTGCACCTTGGGGAGAGTTAGTAGGAGTTGGGTGGAGTTACATGGTGCACAGATTATAATGAGATGTATCACATTCTACGTCTCTGTCCCAGCTTGCACCTTGGGGAGAGTCAGTAGGAGGAGTTGGGGGGGGGGTTACATGGTGCACAGATTATAATGAGATGTATCACATTCTGCGCCTCTGCCCCAGCATGCACCTTGGGAGCATCAGTAGGAGGAGTTACAGGGTGCACAAATTATAATGAGATGTATCACATTCTGCGTCTCTGTCCCAGCTTGCACCTTGGGGAGAGTCAGTAGGAGGAGTTGGGGAGGAGTTACATGGTGCACAGATTATAATGAGATGTATCACATTCTGCGTCTCTGTCCCAGCTTGCACCTTGGGGAGAGTCAGTAGGAGAAATTGGGGAGGAGTTACATGGTGCTCAGATTATAGTGAGATGTATCACATTCTGTGTCTCTGCCCCAGCTTGTACCTTGGGGAGAGTCAGTAGGAGGAGTTTGGGGGAGTTACATGGTGCACAGATTATAATGAGATGTATCACATTCTGCGTCTCTGTCCCAGCATGCACCTTTGGGAGAGTCAGTAGGAGGAGTTGGGAGGAGTTACATGGTGCACAGATTATAATAAGATGTATCACATTCTGCATCTCTGCCCCAGCTTGCACCTTGGGGAGAACCAGTAGGAGGAGTTGGGGGGAGTTACATGGTGCACAGATTATAATGAGATGTATCACATTCTGCATCTCTGCCCCAGCTTGCACCTTGGGGAGAGTCAGTAGGAGGAGTTGGGGGGCGTTACATGGTGCACAGATTATAATGAGATGTATCACATTCTGTGTCTCTGTCCCAGCTTGCACCTTGGGGATAGTCAGTAGGAGCAGTTGGGGGGAGTTACATGGTGCACAGATTATAATTAGATGTATCACATTCTGTGTCTCTGTCCCAGCATGCACCTTGGGGAGAGTCAGTAGGAGGAGTTGGGGAGGATTTACATGGTGCACAGATTATAATGAGATTTATCACATTCTGCGTCTCTGCCCCAGCTTGCACCTTGGGGAGAGTCAGTAGGAGGAGTTGGGGGGAGTTACATGGTGCACAGATTATAATGAGATGTATCACATTCTGCGTCTCTGCCCAGCTTGCACCTTGGGGAGAGTCAGTAGGAGGAGTTGGGGGAGTTACATGATGCATAGATTATAATGAGATGTATCACATACTGTGTCTCTGCCCCAGTTTGCACCTTGGGGAGAGTCAGTAGGAGGAGTTGGGGGAGTTACATAAAGCATAGATTATAATGAGATGTATCACATTCTGTGTCTCTGCCCCAGTTTGCACCTTGGGGAGAGTCTGTAGGAGGAATTACAGGGTGCACAAATGTTGGGGGGAGTTACATGGGACACAGATTATAATGCGATTTATCACATTCTGCGTCTTTGCCCCAGCTTGCACCTTGGGGAGAGTCAGTAAGAGGAGTTGGGGGGAGTTACATGGGGCACAGATTATAATGAGATGTATCACATTCTGTGTCTCTGCCCAGCTTGCACCTTGGGGAGAGTCAGTAAGAGGAGTTGGGGGGAGTTACATGGGGCACAGATTATAATGAGATGTATCACATTCTGTGTCTCTGCCCAGCTTGCACCTTGGGGAGAGTCAGTAGGAGGAGTTGGGGGGAGTTACATGGGGCACAGATTATAATGAGATGTATCACATTCTGCGTCTCTGCCCCAGCATGCACCTTGGGGAGAGTCTGTAGGAGGAATTACAAGGTGCACAAATGTTGGGGGGAGTTACATGGGACACAGATTATAATGCGATTTATCACATTCTGCGTCTTTGCCCCAGCTTGCACCTTGGGGAGAGTCAGTAAGAGGAGTTGGGGGGAGTTTCATGGGGCACAGATTATAATGAGATGTATCACATTCTGTGTGTCTGCCCCAGTTTTCACCTTGGGGAGAGTCAGTAGGAGGAGTTGGGGAGGAGTTACATGGTGCACAGATTATAATGAGATGTATCACATTCTGCATCTCTGTCGCAGTTTGCACCTTGGGGAGAGTTAGTAGGAGTTGGGTGGAGTTACATGGTGCACAGATTATAATGAGATGTATCACATTCTGCGTCTCTGTCCCAGCTTGCACCTTGGGGAGAGTCAGTAGGAGGAGTTGGGGGGGGGGGTTACATGGTGCACAGATTATAATGAGATGTATCACATTCTGCGCCTCTGCCCCAGCATGCACCTTGGGAGCATCAGTAGGAGGAGTTACAGGGTGCACAAATTATAATGAGATGTATCACATTCTGTGTCTCTGTCCCAGAATGCACCTTGGGGAGAGTCAGTAGGAGGAGTTGGGGGGGGGGTTACATGGTGCACAGATTATAATTAGATGTATCACATTCTGCGTCTCTGTCCCAGCATGCACCTTGGGGAGAGTCAGTAGGAGGAGTTGGGGGAGTTACATGGTGCACAGATTATAATGAGATGTATCACATTCTGCGTCTCTGTCACAGCTTGCACCTTGGGGAGAGTCAGCAGTAGGAGTTGGGGGGAGTTACATGGGGCACAGATTATAATGAGATGTATCACATTCTGCATCTCTGTCCCAGTATGCACCTTGGGGAGAGTCAGTAGGAGGAGTTGGGGGAGTTACATGGTGCACAGATTATGATGAGATGTATCACATTCTGTGTCTCGACCCCAGCTTGCACCTTGGGGAGAGTCATTAGGAGGAGTTGGGGAGGGAGTTACATGGTGCACAGATTATAATGAGATGTATCACATTCTGTGTCTCGACCCCAGCTTGAACCTTGGGGAGAGTCAGTAGGAGGAGTTGGGAGGAGTTACATGGTGCACAGATTATAATGAGATGTATCACATTCTGCGTCTCTGCCCCAGCTTGCACCTTGGGGAGAGTCAGTAGGAGGAGTTGGGGGGAGTTACATGGTGCACAGATTATAATGAGATGTATCACATTCTGTGTCTCTGCCCCAGCTTGCAACTTGGGGAGAGTCAGTAGGAGGAGTTGGGAGGAGTTACATGGGGCACAGATTATAATGAGATGTATCACATTCTGCGTCTCTGCCCCAGCATGCACCTTGGGGAGAGTCAGTAGGAGGAGTTGGGGGGAGTTACATGGTGCACAGATTATAATGAGATGTATCACATTCTGTCTCTGCCCCAGCATGCACCTTGGGGAGAGTCAGTAGGAGGAATTGTGGGGGGGAGTTACATGGGGCACTGATTATAATGAGATGTATCACATTCTGCGTCTCTGCCCCAGCTTGCACCTTGGGGAGAGTCAGTAGGAGGAGTTGGGAGGAGTTACATGGTGCACAGATTATAATGAGATGTATCACATTCTGTTTCTCTGCCCCAGCTTGCGCCTTGGGAAGAGTCAGTAGAAGGAGTTGGGAGGAGTTACATGGTGCACAGAATATAATGAGATGTATCACATTCTGCGTCTCTGCCCCAGCTTGCACCTTGGGGAGAGTCAGTAGGAGGAGTTGGGGGGGAGTTACATGGTGCACAGATTATAATGAGATGTATCACATTCTGCGTCTCTGTCCCAGAATGCACCTTGGGGAGAGTCAGTAGGAGGAGTTGGGGGGAGTTACATGGTGCACAGATTATAATGAGATTTATCACATTCTGCGTCTCTGCCCCAGCTTGTACCTTGGGGAGAGTCAGTAGGAGGAGTTGGGGGGGAGTTAAATGGTGCAAAGATTATAATGAGATGTATCACATTCTGCGTCTCTGTCCCAGCATGCACCTTGGGGAGAGTCAGTAAGAGGAGTTGGGGGGAGTTACATGGTGCACAGATTAAAATGAGATGTATCACATTCTGTGTCTCTGTCCCAGCATGCACCTTGGGGAGAGTCAGTAGGAGGAGTTGGGGGAGGAGTTACATGGTGCACAGATTATAATGAGATGTATCACATTCTGCGTCTCTGCCCCAGCTTGTACCTTGGGGAGAGTCAGCAGGAGGAGTTGGGGGGGAGTTACATGGTGCACAGATTATAATGAGATGTATCACATTCTGTTTCTCTGCCCCAGCTTGCGCCTTGGGAAGAGTCAGTAGGAGGAGTTGGGAGGAGTTACATGGTGCACAGATTATAATGAGATGTATCACATTCTGCGTCTCTGCCCCAGCTTGCACCTTGGGGAGAGTCAGTAGGAGGAGTTGGGGGGGAGTTACATGGTGCAGATTATAATGAGATGTATCACATTCTGCGTCTCTGTCCCAGAATGCACCTTGGGGAGAGTCAGTAGGAGGAGTTGGGGGGAGTTACATGGGGCACAGATTATAATGGGATGTATCACATTCTGTGTCTCTGTCCCAGCATGCACCTTGGGGAGAGTCAGTAGGAGGAGTTGGGGGGAGTTACATGGGGCACAGATTATAATGAGATGTATCACATTCTGTGTCTCTGCCCCAGCTTGCACCTTGGGGAGAGTCAGTAGGAGGAGTTGGGGAGGAGTTACATGGTGCACAGATTATAATGAGATGTATCACATTCTGCGTCTCTGCCCCAGCTTGCACCTTGGGGAGAGTCAGTAGGAGGAGTTGGGGGGGAGTTACATGGGGCACAGATTATAATGAGATGTATCACATTCTGCGTCTCTGCCCCAGTTTGCACCTTGGGGAGAGTCAGTAGGAGGAGTTGGGGGGAGTTACATGGTGCAAAGATTATAATGAGATGTATCACATTCTGCGTCTCTGCCCCAGCTTGTACCTTGGGGAGAGTCAGTAGGAGGAGTTGGGGGGAGTTACATGGTGCAAAGATTATAATGAGATGTATCACATTCTGCGTCTCTGCCTCATTCTTATCCCCTTTTATTTGCCCCAAAATATGCACCAAAAAGAGGTCGTTCCCAAGTAAAAATCCCACGTTTGGCATAATGCCCAGAATGTGGTAACTCAGTAAGAATAAGGAGAATATGAAAAAATAACAAGTTGTTTTGCAAGGGTTAAATGTCAAGTGAAATCACATGTATATGAGATAATGTTTATGATAGTGTATAGGAGCGGGAGGGGTTATATTATAGATATATATATATAAACACATGTATATGAGAGAATGTTTATGATAGTGTATAGGAGCAGGAGGGCTTTCTCTCATTGTTTTGAATAATAAAGATTGACTTTGAAATACCAGACATCTGATTATTATACAGAAGAAAGAAACATGTTATATATATATATATATATATATATATATATATATATATATATATATATATATATATATATATATATATATATATATATATATATATATATATATATCACCCACTGCCCGGCTCCCAGGGAGATTACGTCGGTGTGCAATATTTAGCACGATGGGCTTCCATGACTCAGGGTGCTGGAATCAGGCGGCTGAGCGATGAGGGTGAAAATAATGGGCGCCAGGAATAATTATAACATCAGTCTTTATCCACGTCCCCCGGCACAGGGACACACCACACACACGAACACGCTGTACTCTTTTCTCGTGGTTATTCATGAACATTGGGCTTCCTTAGGTGCCCACTCTGCAGTAGGTGTATCTGCTTGGTTACTTTACTGGTATTGGGTCTGGCGCCCCCTGCGGAGTATCGGCCGTTACTAGGAACCTGCCCGGTCCGATGCGGGTGAAGATTGTGCCCCTTTTTCCGTGTGGGAAATGCCACTTCCACACAGGTGGAATAGAATAGTGTGTGTATATGGATCTGCCGTTAGAGCTCACCTGCTGACCCCCGGGAGACTTCTGACTGGGGCCCTCGTGTCGGTCTCCCCTCTCTGGGACCTGCTTGGCTCTGCTAGCAATCTTCTGGGATCCTAACTCATAGGGCACTGTCCTTATCTACAGCATTATAAATAGGGGGTCCTGGTCTCGTCTATTACTTTATGGACAGAGTGGGTGAAAATTAGCCCAGCATATATTATCCCGCAGCGTGTACTATCTTTGCTAGTAACCCCGTACAGCCACCTACAGTAGTAACCCCATAGAGGGGGCGGGGGGGGGGTTACATATATAAGAAAAGAAGTGATTCTTTGGGTGTGTAACATTCTGCATCAGATGTTAGAATGATGACATACGGCGTTGCCTCTGATCTGCTTTAAATAACGGAGCAGTGCGCTGAACACACGGTTCTCTGAGCTCATACATAGGGGCTACTAACTAATGTTTCCCGGCTGCCAAAGTAAGGTAAAAAAACAGCCATATTCATCAAAGAAAAGGAGTCCCAGGGAAAGTCGTGATAAATCCGGGAGAAATCTTCTTTCCAGACTTTGCCCGGGTTTGCAGCCGGGAGACTTCAGTAGACGGACCCCCAAAAATTTAGCTCCAAAAATTTTTATTGCTACCTCCTTTGCAAAAGAACTTATTTATCAACGTCTGCTTATCCAGAGCAAAAACTGGTGCAGAACTAGAGCAAAAAGTGGTGCAAAACCAGAGCAAAAAGTGGTGCAAAACCAGAGCAAAAAGTGATGCAAAACCAGAGCAAAAGGTTGTGCAAAAACTGGTGCAGAACTAGAGCAAAAAGTGGTGCAAAACCAGAGCAAAAAGTGGTGCAAAACCAGAGCAAAAAGTGATGCAAAACCAGAGCAAAAAGTTGTGCAAAAACTGGTGCAGAACTAGAGCAAAAAGTGGTGCAAAACCAGAGCAAAAACTGGTGCAGAACCAGAGCAAAAACTGGTGCAAACCCACTGCGTCACACTAATCAAGGGACATAATCCCATCAATTTCAATGGGAATATTTTCCCTTGGTAAATTTAGTGCAGTATTTTTGTCCCAGTTTTGCAGCTGCCAACATGTAGAGCCTATACGCCCGGGCCTTCAGTACGGCCATGCACTGTCTGTATGTTATATTCCTAAACACGTGTATCTTTATTATAAAGTTGTGCTGGAGGCTGCTGCTCCTGTGATCTGACCGTGCCGCTCTGGGGGTGGGGACAGGTCCCCAGGGCGCTGAGCACCCAACGTGGCTACACAACACTTATGGTTTTCATCTTTTCCACATCTTCTTCCCACAATCTGACGTCCTCGTCGCGTTATCACGCGCACCTCTGTTTCTCCGCGTCTCTGTTACTCCGAGAGACAGAGAACTGCTACCCACCAGTAACCAGCGAGATCCCCAACACTGTCATTTCCGCATCTTACCCAGAACACACAGGGGGAGGTGGGTCAACGCAAAGAAAGTGCAAAGAAAAAGGTGTTTGGACGCAAGTATCTCGGGGAGCAGAGGGTCCCCGGGGCTGAAATGAATGGGGTTCAGCACCAGCGGCCGCACTGCTTCACTGCTATGTTAAAAACAAAAATCAGTTGCTTGGATTGCTGCTTTTGATGGTTAATAAATGCTGGGGAGTGTTTTTACAATCTTTACCTAATGTCGTTTGAAGATCAAATTTAGGTGGGTCTAACTCACTCTCTTGCTTGCAAGGTAATTATTAACTCTTCATTACATCTCCAAACAGATAAACATAGCTGATCTGCTTGAATTTATTGTTCCCGACAAGAAGCGATTCATATTCATTTTTCACAGCATGGAAATAAGAAAAACAGATACTTTAAGAGAGATTGAATCTTCATGATGAATCCAGTTACACTTATAAGTTGTTTAAGAAACATTTTTTTTGAAGACCCACAATGTTTAAAAAATAAATATATAATAATAATAATTACCTAAGCTGCCAATCAATTAATTCTCCCGTAATCGATCATCTAAGATCCTGCTTCCCAGGGTTCACTAAATGGCTTTCTCATGTATCCAGGTGTTTTGGGGAGCGCAGGTATATGTGGAGAAAAAACATACAAACAATGGCGCTATATGTTTTTGGCGATTCCAGGTGATGAATTGCTCCCAAATCCAACGAAATGTGTATTTACAAATGTCTCAATCTTTAAGTGCATGTAAACGGCTGTACCAGGCGATAACCACAGGTATAAAACAGGCAAGAACACAGATTACCGGAGAGGACCTTCGTGGAATGGAATAGAAGACGGGAAATAGTATAGACTGGTAAAAACTTTATGAAAAGTAATAATATATTAAAACACTCTCATGGTGTTAGATCAAATAAAAAAATGTGATCAATAGACCGACTCCGGCGGCTGAAAACCAGAGCGTCTCCTTCCTTCTCCGCTCAGCTGTGCTCTCGACGCCCGTCACCGTACTTCCCGGATTGGATCCCCGGATGATAGACAGGAGGCAGGTCTCGCGGCCAGCGGGCAGCACTGCGCGTAGCGTTCCACTCGGCAAGAACACTACGCGTTTCACCTTTAGCAAGGTTTCATCAGGAGTGTTTCTTATTGGCTGCAATGCCTTAAAATACCCTACCTAGCGTTTTCATTGGTGACTGCAGGTATGATGGAAACTAAATGTTTAAATAGACAATGTATCTACAACTGTGTTACTAAATTGATGCTACAATTGATAATGAATACTATGGTACTACAGTTAGTAATGAAATAACACAGAGAGTAATAAAACATTAAATTCTCTCTGCAAACATGCATACAGCGCAAAGCATAATTACACTATAATAAAAATAAAATAGCTGAAAAATATATAAAAATAGAGATACAATATAAATGACTATTCATGATATATCCACTTATGGAATAGATAATAGAAAAGAGACGTACAGTAAGTTAGAACAGGGGTGCGCAAAGTGGGGGACGCAAGATTTTCTGGGGGGGGCGAGGGTGTCACAGAGGTCCCGCGCTTCCCCGAAGGCATTTCAAATAAATGCCGGGGATCGCGTGAGGCCTCAGTAACTGGCTTACTTTCCTTCCAGCGACGCGTCTCCATGGCAACCTGGCAACACATGACGCTGTGGGGTTACGTGACGTCATTTGACGCCGGAGCCTTGTTGGGAGCAGGGTGGGGGGGGGGGGCGCTTGCCGGAGGGCAGAGGAGACGGGGCGCCTGGCAGAAACTTTGCGCAGCCCTCAGTTAGAGGACATAAGTGTATATGTAGAAATTTAGCTGAACTCGGGGACCTGACAAACTAAAGATACACGTTGGAGTCTTATGATCTTTAAAGGAATGCACTTAGGTTAAAATCAATGTTTAAACAGGCAGGTGCCATCATTCCTAATTGGTAAATCCAAAAGGACTCTCTTTTTACTAGGTCAATATTTCTGTCCCCACCTCTCCAATGTGCATAACTTGTTCAATCCCTTTATATATTAACCCCTTAGGATCAGTATTTTTCACCAAATGACTGCCTTTCAGTGTCAATCAGCCCATCAGTCAGTGTAACTCAGCAGCTACAATGTATCCTTATATTGCTACGGTAACATTATCTATTGTTACAGTTTGCAGCTCAAACTGCTGGGAACATTGGCAACAAATTATTCCAAACAGGAAAGTGTTGCAAAGATCTTGCACTGCTGGGAAGGTGGGATAAAACCTGCTGTACAAATCAAAGAATTATCAGTATATTAAAACTAATTAAAATGGCATTAAGAGTTGATTTAAAACAAATAATGTAGTAAGTATTATCTAATACAACAGAACTGATTTATTGGGAAAAACACTCACATATAGAATATTGCTCCTTTAAACTGACCGTATGGAGGAATATACCATGAGTGCCCTCTAGTGGAAAATATAGAGAATGCAGATGCAGAAATACAAGTCAATCTGACATTTCCTAAATTGATCTACTTGTAGCCATGTCCCCTTACCTCCTGGGCCGGGACGCGTGGGGGGAGGCTGCAGGGAGACGCCGGAGTGGCAGGCAGACCCGGCACATGTGCAGGGAGGTTGTCGGTGGGAGCGCTGCAGTGGCGAGCAGGTCGCCAGAGCTCCGCGGCGGTACCGATCACAGGGTGCCGCCATCTTTCAAATACTTTTGAAATACAATCTTTTCAAATAGAGCGGCACATGTGCAGAGAGCCCCAACGGTTGCGGTGGCCATTACACTTTGCGCATGCGCAGTGCAGAGTAAGTGCGGCGGCCATCTTGGAACCGGGTCCTCATGGGACTACAAGTCCCAGCAGCCATAGGGGCCGCAACACCACATGTGATGCGCAGCAGCCAATAGGGCTCAGGCATAGCGAGGACCAAGATAGATACATTTGGCGTGCTAAGAGCACTACGCCAGTCGCAAGCAGGACAACAAGAGGATTTTAGTGATGTCATCACAGCGTCGGCAGTGGAGCTGCAGCACGGGGAACAAGGATGACACAACGCGGATATCTGGCTGTATAGCGCTGTTTATTTCGTTCACCAGCACCTTTACTTTGCCTCTCAGTGTGCGCCTATGACCTAGATAGAATATACCATCTGAGAGGCATTTAACGAGTTGTATATAGCGTAATAACGTAACATGTATCCATGGCGTACAAATAAGGTACTGCTGAGGGTATTGAGACAACCAGTGAATGAATAAAGAGCATTGATTTTTGTATTGATCAATTTATGATATAAACACCGCACCGATCCACAGCAGCAGGTTCATCTCTCTCACTGCCATTGGGGATGTGCTTCTCTCTGCAGAGCATTTCACTTCAGATCTGTTTAACAGTTCTGGGAAGAGATTAACCTGATATATCCCCCTCTATCTAACGCAGCCCCGCGTTCACACCATCGGGAGGATATACAGTATGATTTAGGAAATTGCTAATAGGTTGCATTTGAAGCAATTATATTGTTACATTGTAAGGACTGTCTCCCTTTCAAGATATATATTACAGGGACACATACATGGATACATTCTTGCCTTAGATATCCCCTGCTATTCCTTGCACTTTGTGTTGTGATTAAGTGCGGTTGGCGTTTCTTTACTCAGGGAGTATTAACCCCGTGTGGGGTCAAGGAAAACTTCCCCACATATATGAGTGCTCCCCATTTTTGGGCATGCTCCACTACCAACATTTTAAACATTCCCTTGTGTATATATATATATATCCCATACCTTGTGTTCCTTTGTAGATATTTATTATTTTAGTTTTTACCACTCATTAGACTGGCTGTGTAGGATGACTTATATCCTGGATCAATGTTATCCCCCAACTAACTATCCTACATGAGTGCAATGTTTGAGGGCTTCGTGTGGTGTCAGGATTGTCTTCAATCCTCACCTCCAGTGTGTATACAGCAAGGGGTGAGGTAAGCTCCAGGGAGAAGCTCCGCTGGACTAGGCCAGATACCCCTTCATGTCCAAGCTAGACCCTGACCACTATTAGCTTGTGGGCTGTTGGGAAGGCCCCAAGATAGGGACGCTCCCCTTAGCACGTTTGTGTTAGTCGGCACATCCGTGACGGACGCACGCGGCCTGCGCAGCCTCCGGTCTGGGACCAGACCCAGGCATATAGTATCACAGACACTCTTATAGGGACGCACTCCAGCGGCTGACGCCTCCTTGCCATACCAGGTCCTTTCATTATAGAGCAGAATATCCGGAAAATGCATAATGCTGGGTTACAGCTGGGTTACCCCCCTCCCCCCTCTACCAGATACCCCCCTCTACCAGATACCCCCCTCTACCAGATACCCCCCCCCCCTCTACCAGATACCCCCCTCCCCCCTCTACCAGATACCCCCCTCTACCAGATACCCCCCTCCTCCCTCTACCAGATAAACCCCCCCTGTGGTTCCTCTATGGTGTGTACCAGGCAGCCTCAACCATTTGCTGCATGACGCTGCTGACATCAACGCCTTCAATTCCAGCCAAAGCGTCACCGTCTGTAACCCCTTCTGTGCTGGATTCCCTCTTATTTTCACATTAGTTCGTCGTGGGCCAGTCCTGTGATTGGCTGAAGATTAAAATATCTCTGATTGGTACAAAAATCCCACAGGAGATAGTGGACCAGGGGAACCTTTAAGAGCCCTGCCTGGCCTTCCCAGAGTCGCTGGGGAAAGACATTCGGATGCTGGGACCTCTCTCTGGAGTACGTTGGTCGGTGCACTTGTCCCACTGCCCTGCACCCTCCCAAAGACCTTGACCCGCACCCACGAGTGGAACTGAACCACTTGTACGTTTCAGAGAAAAAACTCTTATTTTTATTTCTACTCCCCTCCCCTTTTACTTACTGATGCTGACTGTATGTTATATCTTGTGTAAGATCTGAGGAAGGGACAGGGTTGTCCTGAAACGTTACTGCTTTGTTACTGCTTTGTTACTGCTTTGTTACTGCTTTGATGTACTAAATACAGCAGAAGTGTTTTGAACTCCATTTAAAGTCCCCTGTGTGCCACCTCTGTCTCCAATTTCTGCTATGTTACATTTTGTGCACTGTACCTTCTAGATTAAACTCTTATTTAATCGTTCTATTGTCATGACTGAGTCTGAGCACTCATGGTTTTGTGTAACTTGTGACCTATTGTACATTGTGATATTGCTCAGACGCCGCCCCCTAGTGAGCTCAGGCTGGGGTTGTTATGGTATGTGCCTGGTGATTCAGTAACTTGCTTGGTGCTCTCTTGGAGCTCTGGGATTCTCTAGGTTAAGTGGAAATCCCCGTTGCCCCCAGTGACCTCTCGGGTAATAGAGGTTGGGTTAGGATCATTGTGATCTGGGTACAGGGATTGTGTAACTGTTTTGTGTGTTCTGGGCACCCTAAGCATCTCTGTATTCACGGGGGTCCCCCTTTATCCCCAGAACCCACTCAGGTATCAGAGTAAGGTTGTGTAATTTGGGGCAATGACTCCAGGATTGGGTGGGTGGTATCCCCGGTGTAAGAGCGTGGCTCTTGGGGGTAGACTCCTTTGTGGTTCTGGGTGGTAACTACTCTCCTGGCAAAGTCCGGCTAGGATTCCCAGGGTGCAGTCTGGGTCAGTGTTCCCAGGACTGGGTGGGGGGTATCCCGGGTACAGGAACGTGGCTCTTGTGGTGGGCCCCCTAGTTGTTCTGGGGAGTGATGCTACCATCCTAGCAAAGTCAGGCTAGGGATAGTAGTGGATGTTTTTGGGCACCTTTTTGCCCCAGCCCGAGCGGGTACACAGTACCTCGCAGTCAGTGGGACCGAAGCATGTTCCCGGCGGGCGGCGCCTGGATAGACCCTATACCGGTGATCCGCTTTTTTTGGGTACCGACGGTCTGGCGCTCCGGCATGACCAGACCTCCCCGGGAAGTCCGTCCGTCCGTCACAATATATACAGCATTTTATTACCTTTATTGAAAGCTAATTGCCTACGCTGCCGATCGATTACTTCTCCCGTAATTGATCAGCAAAGATCCAGCTTCACTAAACGGCCGCCTCTCAGTTTCAATCAGCCCTTCAGTCAGTGTAACTCAGCAGCTACAATGTATTCTTATATTACTAAGGTAACATTATCTATTGTTACAGTTTGCAGCTCAGACTGCTGGGAATATTGGCAACAAATGATCACAAACAAAGTGTTACAAACATCTTGCACTGCTGGGGAGGTGTGCTGAAGCCTGCTATAGAAATCAAAGGATTATCAGTATATTAAAACTCATAAAAAAATGGCTTTAAGAGTTGAATAAAAATTAAAATGCAGTAAGTATTATCTAATGCTACAGGCCGGGGCGGATTTCCCGTTAGGCCCGGGGCAGCAACATTTTGGGGCGGCAAAAATGTACGCCCCATATACAGTACATTTGCCGCACTCGCGGGCCTATAGAGCACAGAAAGGAGGGGAGAACGGCAGCATCCCTGTCTGAGCCCAAGTCATGTACTAATCCGAGATTCATCTATTTGTAGCCATGTCCCCTTACCTCCTGGCCATTGGTGCCCTATATACGTTTTTGACCATTGTCACCGGAGACCAGGTATTTACACCTTTTATACCGGGATCATATCACTGAGCAAAACCAAGAAGTAAAACAAATTGCGATTTATTCCTTAGAAACAGACGTACACACCGTGAGTTACAATATACAGGACACGCACTTACTGGGGATCTGGGAAACAGATGTACCCACCGTGAGTTACAATATACAGGAGGAAACCCCCCCTCCTGGGGGTCTGGGAAACAGACGTACACACCGTGAGTTACAATATACAGGAGGAAACGCACTTACTGGGGATCTGGAAAACGGACGTCCACACCGTGAGTTACAATATACAGGAGGAAACGCACTTACTGGGGGTCTGGGAAACAGACGTACACACCGTGAGTTACAATATACAGGAGGACACGCACTTACTGGGGGTCTGGGAAACAGACGTACACACCGTGAGTTACAATATAAAGGAGGACACGCACTTACTGGGGGTCTGGGAAACAGACGTACACACCGTGAGTTACAATATACAGGAGGAAACACACTTACTGGGGATCTGGGAAACAGACGTACACACCGTGAGTTACAATATACAGGAGGACACACTTACTGGGGATCTGGGAAACAGACGTACACACCGTGAGTTACAATATACAGGAGGAAACGCACTTACTGGGGATCTGGGAAACAGACGTACACACAGTGAGTTACAATATACAGGAGGAAACGCACTTACTGGGGATCTGGGAAACAGACGTACATACCGTGAGTTACAACATACAGGAGGACACGCACTTACTGGGGGTTTGGGAAACAGACGTACACACCGTGAGTTACAATATACAGGAGGACGCACACTTACTGGGGATCTGGGAAACAGACGTACGCACCGTGAGTTACAATATACAGGAGGAAACGCACTTACTGGGGGTCTGGGAAACAGACGTACACACCGTGAGTTACGATATACAGAAGGAAACGCACTTACTGGGGATCTGGGAAACAGACGTACACACCGTGAGTTACAATATACAGGAGGAAACGCACTTACTGGGGATCTGGGAAACAGACGTACACACCGTGAGTTACAATATACAGGAGGAAACGCACTTACTGGGGATCTGGGAAACAGACGTACACACCGTGAGTTACAATATACAGGAGGAAACGCACGTACTGGGGGTCTGGGAAACAGACGTACATACCGTGAGTTACAATATACAGGAGGAAACGCACTTACTTGGGGTCTGGGAAACAGACGTACATACCGTGAGTTACAATATACAGGAGGAAATGCACTTACTGGGGATCTGGGAAACAGACGTACACACCGGGAGTTACAATATACAGGAGGAATCGCACTTACTGGGGGTCTGGGAAACAGACGTACACACCGTGAGTTACAATATACAGGAGGAAACGCACTTACTGGGGATCTGGGAAACAGACGTACACACCGTGAGTTACAATATACAGGAGGACACGCACTTACTGGGGATCTGGGAAACAGACGTACGCACCGTGAGTTACAATATACAGGAGGAAACGCACTTACTGGGGATCTGGGAAACAGACGTACACACCGTGAGTTACAATAAACAGGAGGAAACACACTTACTGGGGGTCTGGGAAACAGACGTACACACCGTGAGTTACAATATACAGGAGGACACGCACTAACTGGGGGTCTGGGAAACAGACGTACGCACCGTGAGTTACAATATACAGGAGGAAACGCACTTACTGGGGGTCTGGGAAACAGACGTACACACCGTGAGTTACAATATACAGGAGGACACGCACTTACTGGGGGTCTGGGAAACAGACGTACACACCGTGAGTTACAATATACAGGAGGAAACGCACTTACTAAGGATCTGGGAAACAGACGTACATAACGTGAGTTACAATATACAGGAGGAAACGCACTTACTGGGGATCTGGGAAACGGACGTACACACCGTGAGTTACAATATACAGGAGGAAACGCACTTACTGGGGGTCTGGGAAACAGACGTACACACCGTGAGTTACAATATACAGGAGGACACGCACTTACTGGGGATCTGGGAAACAGACGTACGCACCGTGAGTTACAATATACAGGAGGAAACGCACTTACTGGGGATCTGGGAAACAGACGTACACACCGTGAGTTACAATATACAGGAGGAAACGCACTTACTGGGGGTCTGGGAAACAGACGTACACACCGTGAGTTACAATATACAGGAGGAAACGCACTTACTGGGGGTCTGGGAAACAGACGCACACAACGTGAGTTACAATATACAGGAGGAAACGCACTTACTGGGGATCTGGGAAACAGACGTACGCACCGTGAGTTACAATATACAGGAGGAAACGCACTTACTGGGGATCTGGGAAACAGACGTACACACCGTGAGTTACAATAAACAGGAGGAAACACACTTACTGGGGGTCTGGGAAACAGACGTACACACCGTGAGTTACAATATACAGGAGGACACGCACTTACTGGGGATCTGGGAAACAGACGTACACACCGTGAGTTACAATATACAGGAGGAAACGCACTTACTGGGGATCTGGGAAACAGACGTACATACCGTGAGTTACAATATAAAGGAGGAAACGCACTTACTGGGGATCTGGAAAACAGACGTCCACACCGTGAGTTACAATATACAGGAGGACGCGCACTTACTGGGGGTCTGGGAAACAGACGTACGCACCGTGAGTTACAATATACAGGAGGAAACGCACTTACTGGGGGTCTGGGAAACAGACGTACACACCGTGAGTTACAATATACAGGAGGAAACGCACTTACTGGGGATCTGGGAAACAGACGTACACACCGTGAGTTACAATATACAGGAGGAAACGCACTTACTGGGGGTCTGGGAAACAGACGTACACACCGTGAGTTACAATATACAGGAGGAAACGCACTTACTGGGGGTTTTGGAAACAGACGTACACACCGTGAGTTACAATATACAGGAGGACACGCACTTACTGGGGGTCTGGGAAACAGACGTACATACCGTGAGTTACAAAATACAGGAGGAAACGCACTTACTGGGGTTCTGGGAAACAGACGTACACACCGTGAGTTACAATATACAGGAGGACACGCACTTACTGGGGGTCTGGGAAACAGATGTACACACAGTGAGTTACAATATACAGGAGGAATCGCACTTACTGGGGGTCTGCGAAACAGACGTACACACCGTGAGTTACAATATACAGGAGGAAACACACTTACTGGGGATCTGGGAAACAGACGTACACACCGTGAGTTACAATATACAGGAGGAAACACACTTACTGGGGATCTGGGAAACAGACGTACACACCGTGAGTAACAATATACAGGAGGAAACGCACTTACTGGGGGTCTGGGAAACAGACGTACACACAACGTGAGTTACAATATACAGGAGGAAACGCACTTACTGGGGGTCTGGGAAACAGACCTACACACCGTGAGTTACAATATACAGGAGGACGCGCACTTACTGGGGATCTGGGAAACAGACGTACACACCGTGAGTTACAATATACAGGAGGACACGCACTTACTGGGGGTCTGGGAAACAGACGTACACACCGTGAGTTACAATATACAGATGGAAACACACTTACTGGGGATCTGGGAAACAGACGTACATACCGTGAGTTACAATATACAGGAGGACACACACTTACTGGGGGTCTGGGAAACAGACGTACATACCGTGAGTTACAATATACAGGAGGACACGCACTTACTGGGGGTCTGGGAAACAGACGTACACACCGTGAGTTACAATATACAGGAGGAAACGCACTTACTGGGGGTCTGGGAAACAGACGTACACACAACGTGAGTTACAATATACAGGAGGAAACGCACTTACTGGGGGTCTGGGAAACAGACGTACACACCGTGAGTTACAATATACAGGAGGACGCGCACTTACTGGGGATCTGGGAAACAGACGTACACACCGTGAGTTACAATATACAGGAGGACACGCACTTACTGGGGGTCTGGGAAACAGACGTACACACCGTGAGTTACAATATACAGGTGGAAACACACTTACTGGGGATCTGGGAAACAGACGTACATACCGTGAGTTACAATATACAGGAGGACACACACTTACTGGGGGTCTGGGAAACAGACGTACACACCGTGAGTTACAATATACAGGAGGACACGCACTTACTGGGGGTCTGGGAAACAGACGTACATACCGTGAGTTACAATATACAGGAGGACAAGCACTTACTGGTAATCTGGGAAACAGACATACACACCGTGAGTTACAATATACAGGAGGAAACGCACTTACTGGGGATCTGGGAAACAGACGTCCACACCGTGAGTTACAATATACAGGAGGAAACGCACTTACTGGGGATCTGGGAAACAGACGTACATACCGTGAGTTACAATATACAGGAGGAAACGCACTTACTGGTAATCTGGGAAACAGACATACACACCGTGAGTTACAATATACAGGAGGAAACGCACTTACTGGGGATCTAGGAAACAGACGTCCACACCGTGAGTTACAATATACAGGAGGAAACGCACTTACTGGGGATCTGGGAAACAGACGTACGCACCGTGAGTTACAATATACAGGAGGAATCGCACTTACTGGGGATCTGGGAAACAGACGTACACACCGTGAGTTACAATATACAGGACACGCACTTACTGGGGGTCTGGGAAACAGACGTACACACAACGTGAGTTACAATATACAGGAGGAAACGCACTTACTGGGGGTCTGGGAAACAGACGTACATACCGTGAGTTACAATATACAGGAGGACACGCACTTACTGGGGATCTGGGAAACAGACGTACACACCGTGAGTTACAATATACAGGAGGAAACGCACTTACTGGGGATCTGGGAAACAGACGTACATACCGTGAGTTACAATATACAGGAGGAAACGCACTTACTGGGGATCTGGGAAACAGACGTACATACCGTGAGTTACAATATACAGGAGGAAACGCACTTACTGGGGATCTGGGAAACAGACGTACATACCGTGAGTTACAATATACAGGAGGAAACGCACTTACTGGGGATCTGGGAAACGGACGTCCACACCGTGAGTTACAATATACAGGAGGAAACGCACTTACTGGGGGTCTGGGAAACAGACGTACACACCGTGAGTTACAATATACAGGAGGACACGCACTTACTGGGGGTCTGGGAAACAGACGTACACACCGTGAGTTACAATATACAGGAGGACACGCACTTACTGGGGGTCTGGGAAACAGACGTACACACCGTGAGTTACAATATACAGGAGTAAACACACTTACTGGGGATCTGGGAAACAGACGTACACACCGTGAGTTACAATATACAGGAGGACACACACTTACTGGGGATCTGGGAAACAGACGTACATACCGTGAGTTACAATATACAGGAGGAAACGCACTTACTGGGGATCTGGGAAACAGACGTACACACAGTGAGTTACAATATACAGGAGGAAACGCACTTACTGGGGATCTGGGAAACAGACGTACATACCGTGAGTTACAACATACAGGAGGACACGCACTTACTGGGGGTTTGGGAAACAGACGTACACACCGTGAGTTACAATATACAGGAGGACGCACACTTACTGGGGATCTGGGAAACAGACGTACGCACCATAAGTTACAATATACAGGAGGAAACGCACTTACTGGGGGTCTGGGAAACAGACGTACACACCGTGAGTTACAATATACAGAAGGAAACGCACTTACTGGGGATCTGGGAAACAGACGTACACACCGTGAGTTACAATATACAAGAGGAAACGCACTTACTGGGGTTCTGGGAAACAGACGTACACACCGTGAGTTACAATATACAGGAGGAAACGCACTTACTGGGGATCTGGGAAACAGACGTACACACCGTGAGTTACAATATACAGAAGGAAACGCACTTACTGGGGATCTGGGAAACAGACGTACACACCGTGAGTTACAATATACAGGAGGAATCGCACTTACTGGGGATCTGGGAAACAGACGTACACACCGTGAGTTACAATATACAGGAGGAAACGCACTTACTGGGGGTCTGGGAAACAGACGTACGCACCGTGAGTTACAATATACAGGAGGACGCGCACTTACTGGGGGTCTGGGAAACAGACGTACATACCGTGAGTTACAATATACAGGAGGAAACGCACTTACTGGGGGTCTGGGAAACAGACGTACATACCGTGAGTTACAATATACAGGAGGAAACGCACTTACTGGGGGTCTGGGAAACAGACGTACATACCGTGAGTTACAATATACAGGAGGAATCGCACTTACTGGGGGTCTGGGAAACAGACGTACACACCGTGAGTTACAATATACAGGAGGAAACGCACTTACTGGGGATCTGGGAAACAGACGTACACACCGTGAGTTACAATATACAGAAGGAAACGCACTTACTGGGGATCTGGGAAACAGACGTACACACCGTGAGTTACAATATACAGGAGGAATCGCACTTACTGGTGATCTGGGAAACAGACGTACACACCGGGAGTTACAATATACAGGAGGACACGCACTTACTGGGGGTCTGGGAAACAGACGTACACACCGTGAGTTACAATATACAGGAGGAAACGCACGTACTGGGGGTCTGGGAAACAGACGTACATACCGTGAGTTACAATATACAGGAGGAAACGCACTTACTTGGGGTCTGGGAAACAGACGTACATACCGTGAGTTACAATATACAGGAGGAAATGCACTTACTGGGGATCTGGGAAACAGACGTACACACCGGGAGTTACAACATACAGGAGGAATCGCACTTACTGGGGGTCTGGGAAACAGACGTACACACCGTGAGTTACAATATACAGGAGGAAACGCACTTACTGGGGATCTGGGAAACAGACGTACACACCGTGAGTTACAATATACAGGAGGACACGCACTTACTGGGGGTCTGGGAAACAGACGTACATACCGTGAGTTACAATATACAGGAGGACACGCACTTACTGGGGATCTGGGAAACAGACGTACGCACCGTGAGTTACAATATACAGGAGGAAACGCACTTACTGGGGATCTGGGAAACAGACGTACACACCGTGAGTTACAATAAACAGGAGGAAACACACTTACTGGGGGTCTGGGAAACAGACGTACACACCGTGAGTTACAATATACAGGAGGACACGCACTAACTGGGGGTCTGGGAAACAGACGTACGCACCGTGAGTTACAATATACAGGAGGAAACGCACTTACTGGGGGTCTGGGAAACAGACGTACACACCGTGAGTTACAATATACAGGAGGACACGCACTTACTGGGGGTCTGGGAAACAGACGTACACACCGTGAGTTACAATATACAGGAGGAAACGCACTTACTAGGGATCTGGGAAACAGACGTACATACCGTGAGTTACAATATACAGGAGGAAACGCACTTACTGGGGATCTGGGAAACGGACGTACACACCGTGAGTTACAATATACAGGAGGAAACGCACTTACTGGGGATCTGGGAAACAGACGTACACACCGTGAGTTACAATATACAGGAGGAAACGCACTTACTGGGGGTCTGGGAAACAGACGTACACACCGTGAGTTACAATATACAGGAGGAAACGCACTTACTGGGGGTCTGGGAAACAGACGCACACAACGTGAGTTACAATATACAGGAGGAAACGCACTTACTGGGGATCTGGGAAACAGACGTACACACCGTGAGTTACAATATACAGGAGGAAACGCACTTACTGGGGATCTGGGAAACAGACGTACACACCGTGAGATACAATATACAGGAGGAAACGCACTTACTGGGGATCTGGGAAACAGACGTACACACCGTGAGTTACAATATACAGGAGGAAACGCACTTACTGGGGATCTGGGAAACAGACGTACACACCGTGAGTTACAATATACAGGAGGAAACGCACTTACTGGGGGTCTGGGAAACAGACGTACACACCGTGAGTTACAATATACAGGAGGAAACGCACTTACTGGGGGTCTGGGAAACAGACGTACACACCGTGAGTTACAATATACAGGAGGAAACGCACTTACTGGGGGTCTGGGAAACAGACGTACACACCGTGAGTTACAATATACAGGAGGAAACGCACTTACTGGGGGTCTGGGAAACAGACGTACACACCGTGAGTTACAATATACAGGAGGAAACGCACTTACTGGGGGTCTGGGAAACAGACGTACATACCATGAGTTACAATATACAGGAGGAAACGCACTTACTGGGGGTCTGGGAAACAGACGTACACACCGTGAGTTTCAATATACAGGAGGAAACGCACTTACTGGGGGTTTTGGAAACAGACGTACACACCGTGAGTTACAATATACAGGAGGACACGCATTTACTGGGGGTCTGGGAAACAGACGTACATACCGTGAGTTACAAAATACAGGAGGAAACGCACTTACTGGGGTTCTGGGAAACAGACGTACACACCGTGAGTTACAATATACAGGAGGACACGCACTTACTGGGGGTCTGGGAAACAGACGTACACATAGTGAGTTACAATATACAGGAGGAATCGCACTTACTGGGGGTCAGGGAAACAGACGTACACACCGTGAGTTACAATATAAAGGAGGAATCGCACTTACTGGGGTCTGCGAAACAGACGTACACACCGTGAGTTACAATATACAGGAGGAAACACACTTACTGGGGATCTGGGAAACAGACGTACACACCGTGAGTTACAATATACAGGAGGAAACACACTTACTGGGGATCTGGGAAACAGACGTACACACCGTGAGTATCAATATACAGGAGGAAACGCACTTACTGGGGGTCTGGGAAACAGACGTACACACAACGTGAGTTACAATATACAGGAGGAAACGCACTTACTGGGGGTCTGGGAAACAGACCTACACACCGTGAGTTACAATATACAGGAGGACGCGCACTTACTGGGGATCTGGGAAACAGACGTACACACCGTGAGTTACAATATACAGGAGGACACGCACTTACTGGGGGTCTGGGAAACAGACGTACACACCGTGAGTTACAATATACAGGTGGAAACACACTTACTGGGGATCTGGGAAACAGACGTACATACCGTGAGTTACAATATACAGGAGGACACACACTTACTGGGGGTCTGGGAAACAGACGTACATACCGTGAGTTACAATATACAGGAGGACACG
Source organism: Ascaphus truei (assembly GCF_040206685.1). Lineage (NCBI taxonomy): Eukaryota > Metazoa > Chordata > Amphibia > Anura > Ascaphidae > Ascaphus > Ascaphus truei. The sequence continues at coordinate 432,596,048 of NC_134485.1, read as the reverse complement.
CACTTACTGGGGGTCTGGGAAACAGACGTACACACCGTGAGTTACAATATACAGGAGGAAACGCACTTACTGGGGGTCTGGGAAACAGACGTACACACAACGTGAGTTACAATACACAGGAGGAAACGCACTTACTGGGGGTCTGGGAAACAGACGTACACACCGTGAGTTACAATATACAGGAGGACGCGCACTTACTGGGGATCTGGGAAACAGACGTACACACCGTGAGTTACAATATACAGGTGGAAACACACTTACTGGGGATCTGGGAAACAGACGTACATACCGTGAATTACAATATACAGGAGGACACGCACTTACTGGTAATCTGGGAAACAGACATACACACCGTGAGTTACAATGTACAGGAGGAAACGCACTTACTGGGGATCTGGGAAACAGACGTCCACACCGTGAGTTACAATATACAGGAGGAAACGCACTTACTGGGGATCTGGGAAACAGACGTACATACCGTGAGTTACAATATACAGGAGGAAACGCACTTACTGGTAATCTGGGAAACAGACATACACACCGTGAGTTACAAAATACAGGAGGAAACGCACTTACTGGGGATCTGGGAAACAGACGTCCACACCGTGAGTTACAATATACAGGAGGAAACGCACTTACTGGGGATCTGGGAAACAGATGTATGCACCGTGAGTTACAATATACAGGAGGAATCGCACTTACTGGGGATCTGGGAAACAGACGTACACACCGTGAGTTACAATATACAGGACACGCACTTACTGGGGGTCTGGGAAACAGACGTACACACCGTGAGTTACAATATACAGGAGGAAACGCACTTACTGGGGGTCTGGGAAACAGACGTACATACCGTGAGTTACAATATACAGGAGGACACGCACTTACTGGGGATCTGGGAAACAGACGTACACACCGTGAGTTACAATATACAGGAGGAAACGCACTTACTGGGGATCTGGTAAACAGACGTACATACCGTGAGTTACAATATACAGGAGGAAACGCACTTACTGGGGATCTGGGAAACAGACGTACATACCGTGAGTTACAATATACAGGAGGAAACGCACTTACTGGGATCTGGGAAACAGACGTACATACCGTGAGTTACAATATACAGGAGGAAACGCACTTACTGGGGATCTGGGAAACAGACGTACATACCGTGAGTTACAATATACAGGAGGAAACGCACTTACTGGGGGTCTGGGAAACAGACGTACACACCGTGAGTTACAATATACAGGAGGAAACGCACTTACTGGGGGTCTGGGAAACAGACGTACACACCGTGAGTTACAATATACAGGAGGACACGCACTTACTGGGGGTCTGGGAAACAGACGTACATACCGTGAGTTACAATATACAGGAGGAAACGCACTTACTGGGGGTCTGGGAAACAGACGTACACACCGTGAGTTACAATATACAGGAGGAAACGCACTTACTGGGGGTTTTGGAAACAGACGTACACACCGTGAGTTACAATATACAGGAGGACACGCACTTACTGGGGGTCTGGGAAACAGACGTACATACCGTGAGTTACAAAATACAGGAGGAAACGCACTTACTGGGGTTCTGGGAAACAGACGTACACACCGTGAGTTACAATATACAGGAGGACACGCACTTACTGGGGGTCTGGGAAACAGACGTACACACAGTGAGTTACAATATACAGGAGGAATCGCACTTACTGGGGTCTGCGAAACAGACGTACACACCGTGAGTTACAATATACAGGAGGAAACACACTTACTGGGGATCTGGGAAACAGACGTACACACCGTGAGTTACAATATACAGGAGGAAACGCACTTACTGGGGATCTGGGAAACAGACGTACACACCGTGAGTTACAATATACAGGAGGAAACGCACTTACTGGGGGTCTGGGAAACAGACGTACACACAACGTGAGTTACAATATACAGGAGGAAACGCACTTACTGGGGGTCTGGGAAACAGACCTACACACCGTGAGTTACAATATACAGGAGGACGCGCACTTACTGGGGATCTGGGAAACATACGTACACACCGTGAGTTACAATATACAGGAGGACACGCACTTACTGGGGGTCTGGGAAACAGACGTACACACCGTGAGTTACAATATACAGGTGGAAACACACTTACTGGGGATCTGGGAAACAGACGTACATACCGTGAGTTACAATATACAGGAGGACACACACTTACTGGGGGTCTGGGAAACAGACGTACATACCGTGAGTTACAATATACAGGAGGACACGCACTTACTGGGGGTCTGGGAAACAGACGTACACACCGTGAGTTACAATATACAGGAGGAAACGCACTTACTGGGGGTCTGGGAAACAGACGTACACACAACGTGAGTTACAATATACAGGAGGAAACGCACTTACTGGGGGTCTGGGAAACAGACGTACACACCGTGAGTTACAATATACAGGAGGACGCGCACTTACTGGGGATCTGGGAAACAGACGTACATACCGTGAGTTACAATATACAGGAGGACACACACTTACTGGGGGTCTGGGAAACAGACGTACACACCGTGAGTTACAATATACAGGAGGACACGCACTTACTGGGGGTCTGGGAAACAGACGTACATACCGTGAGTTACAATATACAGGAGGACACGCACTTACTGGTAATCTGGGAAACAGACATACACACCGTGAGTTACAATATACAGGAGGAAACGCACTTACTGGGGATCTGGGAAACAGACGTCCACACCGTGAGTTACAATATACAGGAGGAAACGCACTTACTGGGGATCTGGGAAACAGACGTACATACCGTGAGTTACAATATACAGGAGGAAACGCACTTACTGGTAATCTGGGAAACAGACATACACACCGTGAGTTACAATATACAGGAGGAAACGCACTTACTGGGGATCTGGGAAACAGACGTCCACACCGTGAGTTACAATATACAGGAGGAAACAAACTTACTGGGGATCTGGGAAACAGACGTACACACCGTGAGTTACAATATACAGGACACGCACTTACTGGGGGTCTGGGAAACAGACGTACACACCGTGAGTTACAATATACAGGAGGACACGCACTTACTGGGGATCTGGGAAACAGACGTACACACCGTGAGTTACAATATACAGGAGGAAACGCACTTACTGGGGATCTGGGAAACAGACGTACATACCGTGAGTTACAATATACAGGAGGAAACGCACTTACTGGTAATCTGGGAAACAGACATACACACCGTGAGTTACAATATACAGGAGGAAACGCACTTACTGGGGATCTGGGAAACAGACGTCCACACCGTGAGTTACAATATACAGGAGGAAACGCACTTACTGGGGATCTGGGAAACAGACGTACGCACCGTGAGTTACAATATACAGGAGGAATCGCACTTACTGGGGATCTGGGAAACAGACGTACACACCGTGAGTTACAATATACAGGACACGCACTTACTGGGGGTCTGGGAAACAGACGTACACACCGTGAGTTACAATATACAGGAGGACACGCACTTACTGGGGATCTGGGAAACAGACGTACACACCGTGAGTTACAATATACAGGAGGAAACGCACTTACTGGGGATCTGGGAAACAGACGTACATACCGTGAGTTACAATATACAGGAGGAAACGCACTTACTGGGGGTCTGGGAAACAGACGTACATACCGTGAGTTACAATATACAGGAGGACACGCACTTACTGGGGATCTGGGAAACAGACGTACACACCGTGAGTTACAATATACAGGAGGAAACGCACTTACTGGGGATCTGGGAAACAGACGTACATACCGTGAGTTACAATATACAGGAGGAAACGCACTTACTGGGGATCTGGGAAACAGACGTACATACCGTGAGTTACAATATACAGGAGGAAACGCACTTACTGGGGATCTGGGAAACAGACGTACATACCGTGAGTTACAATATACAGGAGGAAACGCACTTACTGGGGATCTGGGAAACAGACGTACATACCGTGAGTTACAATATACAGGAGGAAACGCACTTACTGGGGGTCTGGGCTGCAGAACGAACCTTTCCTAGTTGCAATAGCACAGAAAACAAAGTCTTTACAAAGTCCTTTAGATGACTGGGACTGAGCCCGAAAAGTACTGGAACTGATCTTGGCACGCAGTTCCTGCCGCCAACGCTCGTTCCCTTCTGGAGGTGCTGAAATCCCATGACCGGGAGCGAGTACCAAACGTCCTGGCACTCTATTCGGCCTTTACTTCCAACCGCGACTGCTACGTTTTCTTTTCAGAGCTTGGCCCGGAAAAGTGAGACTTAGAAAATGTCTCGCCTTGAGATTCCTGAAGCCGACTCGCGTCTATTTCTCGCAGAGCATCTTTTGTTCGGTTCAAATCTGCCGCTGCTGTCTTGGCGCTTAGAATCTCCTGCGCTAATTGGCTGCTGGGTTTCTTATAGGATTTCAGTCCCATTCACAGAATACCTCCTCCAATCAGAGCGTGGGACTTTTGCCACCAGCCTATCAGCGATTTGCCGGTGCCCTGAAGCTGGGCGGGCACGGATTTCAATTCTGCAAAGGGGCGTGCGTCAACCTGGCACCTCTGCCACTTAGCATACTGATCCCCCGCTGGGCCAGGCTCCTCAGTGTCTGGGGTCGGGCAAATGGTCGCCTGATATCCCTTTGTCTGTGCTTATAGTGCCGGCGACTGCGATGTCAGGCTGCGGTTGCTGGAGATGAATTCCAGTGAGCGCGGCCAAGCCTACGCTCCATCACGCCGCGCTTACTATAAGCACACGCGATGACGGCAATGCATTTGTTTTGACGCGACGTTGCCGGCACTATAAGCGCAGGTTAATTCATGCCAGGACATGGGTACTCAAGGATAACTCTGGTATTCTGCCCTCCCTAACACCTTGGCATCTCTGTGGTTTTCAAGTCTGGGACCCGAGCAGACTTAGTGGCACCAACTGGGTAGCCAGCTGGGCTCTCGGAACCACGGACTTAGAAATCCCCCGCTCATATACAGCGCCCCAAGCATTACACATTTTAAACATATCCGTTTAAAGCTGCAGTTCAGTCTTTTTTTTTATTTTATTCAATAGTTTCATGTGGGCAATATCTAATTACCTAAAGAACTGTAAAGCTGCCAGACAATTCGTTATCCATGTATTGATCGCCGAAATTTGGCGACATCTTTAGATATGGCATATGTTTTTCATCTGCTTCTGTCAGTCAGTGGAAGCTCATGAATATTCATGAGCACTCCTGCACTGACATGTGCTAGAGGGATGGCAGGGCTGACAAAGGGGTGTGCCAGGGCTTGTGACAGGACATGAAGGGGCAGTGCCTTAGCAAATAGCTGTTAAAATAGAATACAAGAAAATTGGTCTTTCAAAGTTAATGTTTTTAAAACAGAAAATGCTAAAAGTATTTTTTCTTACTACAGAACTGATTTATTAAAAAACCACACATGCAGGATATTGACTGAACTGCAGCTTTAATAAAATATACTTGGATACTGTGTCTTGCTAAAATGCCTAAGTCCTTCTTTGGTGTCAGGGATAGAATAAGAATTCCTACTTGCTATTCTCACTAGCCATATCCCTGCCACACTGCAAAAATCTGACGTTACATTTTTATACAAAATAAACCTTGCAGCTTTATCCTACAGCTGGAGAACCCCCTGAACCCCTATAACAGATTCAGGGTGACTTGGGCATGATCTGGGCACCCCCCTCTAGACTAGGGACCCCTGTACTGTTCTGGGGATACCTTCATCCCCTATGCCCCTTTTACCTTTCTGGTCTGTGCTGAAGCAGGGTCTCCTGGCGGTGAGCTGCAAGAACGTCCAGCCTAGTTCAGGTACACATGTGGTGGTGCATCTGAGCAACTCTTTATTGTACTGATGTGGAGGCTGCCCCGCAGAGCGGAGCCCCATGTACGATAACTGTTACGAGAGAATGGAGGATCCGCGTGGTGCGGAGAACACAAAAGGGCGACCAGAGGCTGATGGGGAGGGCACCCGTGGCGTGCACCCCACTGAAGAGCAAACTGTCGCCGAGTTATCGTTAACCAGTCTGCTCTGGAGCGGAGCGAAGGCCGTGGCTGCCCCGTTTTTATCCTGTCTGGGACACCGAGGGGCCACCCTTGAAGAGTGTGAGGAAATTGTAATAATTGGGGGAGAACCCCGCGAGGAGAACAAACAAAATGACTTTTTGGGCTTAAAAGCCAACCAAAATGGCGGTTCCCGCTTGCTAGGGAAACCGCATGGGCCAGTCACAGAAAATGTGGCTGATACAGGACTTGCAAAGAGCTGGCCGGGAATGGCGCGAACAGCAGAGCCCCGCCCTGATGGGGGGCATGGCGCGAAAGCTATGGCTGCGCCTGCATGGACCGTGACTAACTCTGCCCCTGTGCTGAGTCAACCGCTTAGTCTATGGGACCCTCCCCTGATTTCCACCAGGGGGAGTGACTTTCAACTATGGCCTGTGGGAATGCACCCACTGGGCCCAGGGACTGATATCCAGACGGCGCCACTACAAAAAGTAGTTCCGGCCGTGGAAACGATTTGCAAGAAAGAGGGATATTTTGCACGCAAAGCTGCTGCAAGGAGAAGGCGGGAACTAGCCACGGGAAAAGAATCCAGCTCTGAGGAGGAAACTGGCGCGAAAACGCAGACCGCGCCCACCAGGACTGAGAGAGGCGCGGCCTTAATTAAGGGGCATGATATTCCCCTGTGGGACCCGCCCATAATTGCAACCCCTGGGGGCGGGTCCCAGCTATGTCAGCGAAAGGAGGAGCCGAGGCAGGAAGTGGCTGGCCCAGAAGCTTCTACCGGTCAGTTGCGAGGAACCACTGACCTGGAGAGACCCACACTGAAAGTGGTCCCTACCAAAAGAATGGCCTGCCCCTCCGCTGTGGGAACTATGGTCTCCACTCAGCCCTACTCAGTACCCGGCGGGCTACTGGTAGTAAGGGTGGCTAACACCGAGACGGTGGTCGGGCTCTGCCTACAATGCGGGCAGCCCGGAGGCACGGTCAACATGGCGGCACGTTGCCCACATTGCGGGACACTGTACTTATGGCCTATGCCGACATTTATACCGATACAATCGGCTGACCCCCCGGGGGACCAGGCTAAGCGAACCGCCGAGTCCCCTGGTGCACTGTGGATAGGACGTGCGAGTCCCGGAGAAAGGGGACTGGAGCCGGTCAAGTCGGCTGGGTCGGCCGCAACCGAGACAGTCGGGTCACCTCCTGACCGCACCGAGAAGGGAGAATACTCGGACGAGGATCTCCGTGAATTGGCGGAGGTGACATCGAGGCCCAGGACAGAACCGGGGAGGACGACACCCCGTGGTACCAGCAGCTGTCAGAAAGACAGGACGTCCCCCGCAGATCGGCGAGCCGAGAGACGGAGTCCCTCCACCTCAGAACGTGGCGGCGACGGACGAGAGACGCCGGCACCCCTGCGGACGGGTAAGAGGAGTCCCTTCACTTACCTTGCCCCAGCAAACGGTGTAGGAGCGGAGAGGCCATGCCAGGCCGCAGGCGCACGTGGAGAGACGGCATCACTTCCGGTGAGGACGACGGCGGAGCTTCCGGATGTCGTCGTTGAAGAAGAGATCCCGAATGGGGGTCCAACCCGCGATGACGGTGTTTCCGGTTCCGGGGAGGACATCACTTCCGGTGGCGACAGCGGAACCCCGAGGAAGAATGCAGCGACGCTTCGGCGATCGGGGGAAGGTCCCCGATCACCTACAAGGCCCAGGAGTTGGATGGGCGATCCAAGGACTGAGGAGGGTGAGATATCCTCATTGGACCAGTCTACGGACAGCCAGGAACAGGTCGTAACCCCGTGGGGTCCAGTCTCTTGCCCATACGCCCCATCCCACGCCCTAGCTAAAACCCCTGCCCCAATCACACGGTCCCCGGGTTCCCCGTCTAGTTTGGAGTCTGTGGACATGTCATCAGGGGGAGAAGGGAGACGGACTGGGGAAAGACAGCGCAGTGGCGCTACGGAGGGTGATTCTCGGGGAGGGGGAGAATTGAGAGTGGCCACAACCACACCCGAGCCAGTGATAAAGGCCCCGGGGTCGTCCAGGTGGTTCCTGCCGCTATCCGCACGGTCATCGGGGATATTTTCTATAGATGATGATAGGGAGTCAGGGAGGTCAGATAGATTCAAAGAGAATCCTTGGTGGGCCCCATTATTCGAAGGGTACTCCGCATGGATGGACCGCACTCGGTTCCTCATCCGGCGAGAGGATGTAGTGGACTACTGGTGGGCTGTGGGAGAATTCACACTGGAACAGAGGGACAGAGAGTTGCAGGAGCGGTGGCTGCAGATCGAGAATAGGGAAATAGAACCCATGGGTCCTAGCATCCTATCAGACCCCGTGGACCCTGATGAGCCCCTATCATGGGTGTTGCCTGGGAGGGCAGGTAAGGCTGACCTGACTAGGATTAGTAGGGCCGAGAGAACCATAATGGCTCGGTATAAATCTTCCCACGGGTTGGAGTACCCGTATGTCCCTGAGCCTCTCATGGATGAGATAGAGGACAACAGAGATAGGTGGCTTAGGGAGGCCATAGAAATGCACCTGGTGGGAAGAGGGAGTTCCGTGATAGGAAAGAAGGCCGAGGAGCGCATAGAGCACTTAGTGCGGGTATGGGGCATAGGGAGAAATATTTACAAGCACAGGGTGACATATAGGCCTGAGAGGGGACTGCCTAGGCACTATCACGTCACGGTCATAGACATGGGCGGAAGAGAGGTCAAGAAACCTGACCCGAGTCACTATTTTTAGGGGGTACATATACATTACGCGGGTTCGTGGCTGCTGGTCGGGGCGGGCTTGGCGGAATGTACTGTATTCATTTTTGTTATACACCATGAAGATTTGTATGAAAAGTTAACCAATTATGTGTTGTATTTCAGTGCTTCCTGGAAAGGGGTATACAAATTTAGGTCCCAGCGAGGACGATGGGATTCACCAGGGGGAGAATGTAGCGGACATGTAAAATGGCTACAGTCATCTCTCCTGCTGACAGTAAGGCCTGGTAAGTTGTAGGCATGCCAGCAGTAAATATGGAGGTTTGCCCTCACACCCTGGTGGGGTGCCCTGTGTATGGATGGGAGTAGTCACATGCTCTGACTCCATGGTTAGTGATGTTAGAGGTGTGTCAGCTTCCAGAGTATACATAAGGCACAGCACTGAGTCTAAAGTTAGTTCTGCACAGATCTACGTTCAGCTCTGCCTAGAGGAGGAGTTCTGGCAGGAGCCCAAGTTCAAGCACTAGCCTAAGAGACTGAAAGTTATGTTATAGTAACCAGAGAGGAGACTGTGTCCAGGGACCTGGCACAGGGCAGTGATCCCTGCGGGGATAGGGAATCCCTATCTAAGGAGAGATACACCTTTTAAAGGGAGGCACTGACTGCAGAATGAGTGGCTAAGAATATACTGCGAGGGGCAGCTAGCCCACATCACCCAATAAAGATGTTCTCATTCACAAACCCTCTCGTGTACATGTGTGGAGTGAATGTACAGAGAGGAGCACCATGAAGGAGTTCCTCAACAGGATCATCCCCTTGCGGACGCAGGGACCCTGATGAGGTGGAGGCGCTGCACTGGAACTAGGTGAAACTCAGCACACTACCTCAGCTGCCTGTCTGGGTGGGTCCTCCCCACACACCATCATGCGGGAGACTCAGGAGTCCTGTTGCCAACAGGTGCACCACCAGATACTATCACACTGTAATGGGGACCGGTTAGACCACAGGGGCCAATGTGAGATTGGGTGGGTCAGGCCGGTTCAGAAAACCCGTTACACTTATAAGGGGACAAGGCAGATGAGAGCAATCGGCTCAGGAAGAGGCTGACTTCCTGCCTCGGCGGCCATGTTGGTAGAGGCAGGGGAAGTCAGAAGGCATCCATGTTGGAGATCCTCATACCAGGGGCCTTTGCGGATTTCAGGGTTTTAATCACCTCCCCTACAGTACTTCCTCATCAGTGACCTCCCCATCCAATTCAGTCTGGGCTGCTTTGTTAAGTTTGGGTAGTCTGCAGGCTCCCAACAGGATCCAAAGTCCCCCTTCACCCAGGCTTTCCAAACCATCATATAGTTCACTATAATGTTTTTCAGGATCATTTTGGTGCTCGACATGAGCTCCCCGGTATGTTGCCTAATTGAGCATATGGATCTAGCCTTGAATTTGTAGTTAAGATTGTTAGCCAACATATTATCTGATTTATTACCCTTTTCCTAAGTATGTCTCATTCTTCCATCTCACGGCCCTTTGAGTTGCATCACTCAGACATATATTTAGCTTACCCCTGACCTGGATGACCTCTGGTAGGAGCGGTGGGAGAGCGTGTGGGCTTGTTCTAGTTGAGAGAGTTGTTTTCGATAGGAAAGTTATTTTAATTCCTTAATCTTTTCCTAGAGGTTGCAATTCTAATCATGCAGCCCCCCCCATGTATGTGTCACCCATAGAAGGGTTGGAGAGGCCCCAGGGGTTGTGTTTATGCTAAAGAAGTCTTTTAGTTCTTTCCCCATGTCAGACAGCATCTCTGGCCCTGTTAATAAGGAGTCGTGTAGCCTCTTTGGCCTATAGCTTTGTGGGAGCACAAAACTCCTGAACCCTATCTCCACCACTGCGTGGTCGGACCACGTAATATTATTGATCTTTGCCTCTCTGACCAAAGGCGCGATCTTCCAGGAGTCCCCTAAAGGCTCTGGAATCAGCAGGGGTTCCTCTAGGGGCTGAGCGGGTCCCTATATTTGGTAACAAGTCTATGTCCACATCTAGGACCGTGTTGAAATCCCTGGCCAGGATGACCCTGCACTTTTAAGATTTGTCTAATGCCCCCCAAAAAAGGCTTTAAAAAAAAAAAAAAGGGATGAATGCCTCATTGGACACAGACACAATCTAGTGCCGAGTGGGCAACCCTATCGCCTATCGCCACAAGTGCCGAATTGGCCATGAAAGTGTCAACGAATTTGAGTTTGCAGCTCCCACAGTAAAATAAACTTTTTCCTGATGGCGAGTGCTGGTTTCCGCTTTCTGAATAAGTCATTGACGCAGCACAGCCACCCAATACCCCCCTCTGCCTTCAGTTGGAGTCGAGACCCGACCTTGAACTGTTATTTTTTATGGGAACTAAAATTTGTAGTGACGCAAGTAACGGAAAAGCACGGTGTGGCGATTCTCACTTCTCATTCACCACACCTGTGGCTACATTGAAAAATAGGTTGCCCACCTCTGCTTTAGTGTAATAACCGCTGAATTCTGCATCTTTCCTGTGACTATAATATAACGTCCCGCTGTGTCTTTTTTTAAACTTTATCGGCTTTAAGTCTTTGCAGAAAAAGATGGCCGCCCCTTTCTCTTTACAGAGGCCGAAGCTGTAAAACACACGGGGAACTTCTCATCAAAGAAGACTGGGGCTGTGCCTGTTCTGTCCCAAGCTCACTGAGGCAAGTGAGTAGAGACAGGCAGTTTAACTCAATCCCATATACCAAGCAAGGGAAATCTTATTTGCTGAGGTGTTTATTGAGCAACAACAATACAAATAAAAAGGGAAAAAGATACTGGGGGAAAACACAGTGGGGTGGGAACAATGGAGAGGAAAGGGAGCTAGGATGGTAAGCAGGATAATGCTCGGTAATAGGGATAGCTTAGTATCAGGGATAGGTAAATTGCAATGACTTTACCAGAGGAGGTGAGTCAGGTGACTGCTCAAGATGGTTGCTGGTTGAAAAAGGAAGCATGCTAGCCTGGACAAGCAGGAAATAGAGTCAGGCTGTGCCAACTAGCAGGGGGAGGAGGGGGCAGCCCAACTCATTGGGAAAAAGTCGCCATTTTCCAGAGGGTGGCTGTCTCGTGGCCCTTCCAGCTTTGTGAAAAACTCGACCATCTCGCATGGGGAGGTTTTCGGGGCATACTACCACTTATGGAGCTAAAAATGAAATGGGAACCTGGTTTAGGAACCCTAAGCTAGATTAAGAGCTGAGCTAGAAGGCTGGCATTCAGCTCAGCACCGGGCATGCACCCCTCATGTATGTTTGTGACGGTGAGGGGGTAACCAGGCCATAAATAAAGGTATCATGCTCGGCTGGTTACCTCAGCCATATTGGGTACTTTAGAGTGTCAGCTCTTGAACCCATGTATGCTACGTGCAATGTGTGTAATTGTATTGCAATAAAGTATTTGTGTGTTTTGCCCTTTCCAGGAGTGCTAACCAGGTGAGATTCTCAAGTTGAGTTTCAGGGGGGTTTTGCGGTAAAAGTGTTTGTCACGGTAGCTTATGACAAGATATAATGAACACCAAATATCTGGGTTGAACTGAATGAGGCTTAGATATAATAAAATATAATGTATTCCTTAAATAAGGTGAACACAGCAATATAGTACAATTAACAGACAAGAAGATAACACTTACTTAGGGTTGGGGGATGGAGAAGTATCCAATAGCAATTCTCCAACAGTCCAGTGACTTTCAAGGTGGAATCAGAAGCATAACTCCAGCAATTCAGTGACATTCAAGGTGGTATCAGAAGCATAACTCCAGCAATCCAGTGACATTCAAGGTGGTATCAGAAGCATAACTAAAACCTGTAGGGTTGACACAGTTTATATACCTGTGCAACCCTATTCTTAACATTGAACACAGCCTATTGGTGAACAATTATCTAACGTGGAGACACAGACTAACCCATGCCCTCAGGCAACAATTAGACTGTCAGAGTTTGTTGATTGAGTAATACTTAATCCCTAGACATTGGGTAAACAATCAAGGCAGTTAGCTTTTTGATCACCGTGCTTAGGCTACGCAGCCATCTGGCCTTCATGACCTATTAACCTAGCAAATGGCGTCTGCATTTTCAGAATAGATCCAAAATAAAATACATATACACTTTAATATTTACACATAGTAATAAATTCCATTCTGGTGGGCTCAGTGGGTCGACCGTTGCCAGTTTTTAATGCCTACAGTGACTTCACATATTGGCCAAATATGAACTCTCTGCGGTCTCCAGAACTGGAAATACAGAAATGCACTTTAAAACATTAAAATACCTGCTTATAATGAAACATGGGAACAGGGGAACATACATTTTCAAGGTACAACAAGGTGCAAACCTCATCCCTGGACCGCAGTCCAGTTAACCTCTTGTCTCTCTGGTGAGGTCAGGGGATGGCCATATGGGGTGCAACCCCTTTAATACCGGGCCACCCCCTTTCTCCCTCTACAGTGTTGTCAGAATGTGTCTAAGTAGTCGTGGTCCAGAGTGTCTGGCCACCCCAAAAATGTATCTGACCTGATTCCCGGGGACATGTAGCCAAAGACCTCTGGGCAAAATCCTCTCTGGCAGGCGTTGCGCAACTCACCGCTAGGTCTCCCTGCTTCAGCACAGACCAGAGAGGTTAATGGGGCGCATGGGGATATGTGTATTCCGGGTGCAGTCAGGGGTCCCTAGGTTAAGGTGGGTCCCCCTGATTATGCCCCAAATCACCAGAACCAAGTATAGAGGTTCTGGGGTCCTTCCACCATCGATAAGGTTGCAAGGCTCATTTTGTGTCCAAGTTCCTATGTGTTTAGCAATGTAACTGTGAGATTGAACCTAAGTGTTATTTGGTTCAACTTTTTACACATTTTCTCATCGGAAGGCCTAGGAGCGCTGAAACTGTGCGTGGGCGTCTTTTTAGTCAAACTTAAGAAAAGAGGGACTTAGACAAAATTGTGTGAGATTTTTATTAACATTGTGTATAAAGGTATATATGTTTTATACACTGTATATGAGTTGGGGAATTTCCAAGTCCCTGGTTCCGAGAGACCAGATGGCCACCAGGCTTGGTGCCACTGAGTCTGCTCGGGTCCCGGACATGAAAGTCTCAGAGGTGTCAGGGCGGGTGGAGTACCGGAGTTAAACTCAAGCACCCGCGTCCTGGCATGAATAGAAGCTATTGGGCGACCATTTGCCCTTCCCCAGACTCTGAGGAGCCTGGCACAGCGGGTGGGCTCTGCATACTAAGTGGCAGAGGTGCCAAGTTGGCGCAAACACTTAACAGAATTGAAATCGGTGCCCACCTTGCTTCAGGGTACCGGCAAGTCTCTGATAGGCTGGCAGAAATGTTCCCACGTTCTGATTGGCTGTAGTATTTTGTGAATGGAACTAAAATACTATAAGAAACCCAGCAGCCAATCAGGTCAGGAGATTCTAAGCACCAAGACAGCAGCGGCAAATTCAACCTCACCAAAAGATGCTCTGGGAGAAACAGACGCGAGTCGGTTTCAGAGATTTCAAGGCAAGAAATTTTCTAAGTCCCACTTTTCGGGGCCAAGTTCTACAAGAGAACGTATCGGTCACGGCTAGAACTACACGCCGAAAAGAGTACCAGGACGTTTGGTACTACCTCCCGGTCAAGGGAGTTTGGAATCTCCGGGAGAGATACAACGGTGGTTTCTGGAACTTCATGCCGATTTGAGTTCCGGGACATTTCGGGCTAAATCCCGGTCAACTGAAAACTTTGTTTTAAGGACAGTAAAGGATAGGAAAGTCTAGTTTTTCCCCCAGATCCCCAGTAAGTGCGTTTTTTCTCTTGTATTTTGTAAACCCCCGTGGGTGTACGTCTGTTTCTATGAAATAAATGACAATTTGTTTTACTCACTTGTTTTGCTCGGTGAATGATCTTGGTTATAAAGGTGTAATTACCTGGTCTTCTGTGATAATGTTATTTCATTTTTAAGCCTCACTGAAAGTGGTACGTACTGTTTCCTCAGAGTCATGTTTACTTGGCAGGACTCCCACGCTGTACTGGATATTTGCCCACGTTATGGTTCCCTGGTTATGTATAATACTAGAAACAAGGAGGAACTTACTTGATCATCATGTACTCTAATTATTTATGCCTATGTAGCACCTTTACCCCCACGCTATGTGAGATTGCGTCGCTACCTGTATGTTTCATGGTGCGGTGTATATCTGTTGGTAGAACGGGAGGGCCGGCGAGCTACGTGGTGGTATGGGGAGAATCAGGACAGGCTTTCAGGGTGCTTCATTCGTTCTTGGCAGCGCCTCCAGCCAGGGTGGATGTGTGGAGCCCCAGGATGGTCCTTGCTGACACTTTACTTGGTCCATACAGTTAACCACACTGATAATGATTCAACTGATGTTTATTGTCGGATAGCAGAAGTCACAGCTTTCATTCTCTATCCTTGAAGGACCCTTACAGGGCTTGAGGCCCATGGAAGCCCTTCTCAGCTCCTAATATATCCCCTCGTGGGACACAGGGTAGATGGTCCCCACTCCACAGGGGGAGGGAAAAGACAGAACTGACTTCTGGGAGAGTGCCAGATATATACCCTGGGGTTTGGGTTTGTAACCCTGCCCCATAACAGGGCAGGTCTGATAATGACAGGCATCACATAAACTACATGTAACCCAGCCAGTATCCTCCCCCAGGATGACACTCTAAGGTTGTTGCTAGGCCCGCCCTTGGATACAGTAAGTATATCCAAGGCTGCAATAGCAAACTAGGCCTAAATGAGGAATTAACCCTTCCGCTGCCTGTACCTAACAGGCCTAACACTGGTAGGGCCCAAGAAAAGGAATAGTGGCCGGAGGCTATGCTATACATATGTTACCCTGCTCGCCTGGCTCTAACAGAGTGTACATCAGATTATTTACAGCACATGGCTGTTCTCAGTCTCTCAGACCTTCTCAGGGTGCTGGGTCAGTGCAGGCTGGGCGTGGATATACAGATAGAATAAGGATGGGCGCCAGGAACTTTTTTAGTACAAAGGGTTTTATTCACATCCGCTGATATGTGCCACATACAAAGTCGGGCTTCACATAGTAACTATAT
Organism: Ascaphus truei; assembly: GCF_040206685.1. NCBI lineage: Eukaryota > Metazoa > Chordata > Amphibia > Anura > Ascaphidae > Ascaphus > Ascaphus truei. The sequence goes on along the minus strand of NC_134485.1, from coordinate 432,580,182 downwards.
TGTTTGACACCAGTTAATGTCTCTGTGCTTCCTCCCTTGGCAGCTCTCACTCATAGCATTCTTCCTCTGTACGTTTCAGGATTTTACTGAGGACCTGTCGGTGTGAGTACAGTCTATCTTCAGGGATCTGTATCCCGTCACTGTGCACCATCTACCTCATCCATAAAAGGACCTAATTGATCGGGGCTTCACTGGGGACCCTCCAGTGGGCCTGATCCAACTATGATCCGGAGTTTCTACTCTGAGAATTCCCTGCTGAGCACCCGCCGGCTCCTTCTGGTCAGAGAACAATCTATGGTCATTGCTATCGGCACTAACTATAAAGGGCACATTCCCTGACTGGAAACAATAAAGGTGACTGGAAAATCTAACTACACATAACTATACACCTAACCATATTTACATAGCTTACAGTGAGGCCCTCTCCACTGCTACTCCCGAGGAACCTGCTTATAGAATGCTGGGGGGCGATGTGTTCACCCTTCCATCTCCCTAGGGTGGCATCACTGGGGAGTGGCTATCCATTCTGCAAGTCACATCACATGATGGGGAGGGGAGTAACCCTGAGTAAGCCCATTCAGTTAACCCCTTAGGGCCCTTAACACTTACACTACCATAGTAGTCCCCACAAGGGGGTGCTACACCTCCTCTACATAATGTGTGAGCTACGTCGGGCAGTCCGACACTATCAAAGTCTGTCGGTGGTCATGTTTTTTTTTTGATTGTTTAGGATGGATTCTTTGAACTGCTTGATATGTTGCCAAATAAAGGTGATTTTGTAAAGGGTCCCGCATGGGGGACTCTGGCTTGATTCTCTTCTGTAGGGGATCTTCATGGCTGTTTGGGACATTTGGGACATATTATTTACGTTTCCTCTTGTAGAGAACATACTAAAATACGTAGACTTTCCTTGTTGCTGGAGCTGCAAACTTGGGGCGTTTCTATTATATATCTTTTAAGTTTGTGATATGAGTTTTCTATTTGATTTTTTTTTAAATGATTTTATTGTTATTTCAGGCGTTTTTTTAAGCTTTATGATCCTAATTTAGTATTTTCCTGCTTATTTTGAGTTTGCCATAATTTTGGACATAAAATAACCAAAAAAACAAACTGAGTTTTTCCAAAACCGAATCCGAAAACCCCCATGTTTTTTCTCAGAACCCAAAACCAGAACCGCAAGTGGCCCACACTCCCAGGATGAGGTCGCGTGACCAGAAGTGGGATTTGTTTCTTCCAAAAAATCTGGTGCTGTTTCTTTCGTGCAGCCTGGACACAGATAAATTGGGCAATTCCTGCATTAGGGGGCTATTTACTGAACAGCAGGAGATTTATCCCACATACTGTATCTAATGCAATTATTTGCTCTGGCAGCGTTGCCCAAGCTTTGGGGCTGAGACACTTTTAGTAAACAGATCCCTACGAGATTTATATGAAAGGGCGTCATTTTTCAAAGTTTCCCAGCTGCAAAACGGAGGCAAAAATGACTGCACAAGTACAGCTCAACTCAATCATGGAGCCAGCTTTGCCGCAGAATGATTTCTCGGGGCCCAGGACTACAGTTCTGACCGCCCCCCCCCCCCCACTCCCAGAGCCCCATTTCACACCTCACGAGCCTCCCTCCATTTCCCTCCCTTTTCCCATGAATTTCTCTCTGTCTCACCTCTCACTCTCTCCTTTAATTTCTCCACACTTAATCCCCCCCCCCCGCCTCACATGTATTTCTCTCCCCTGCGTCTCACGCTTTCTCCCTCTTTTCATCACTCCTCCCCCCCTCGCCTCTCACTTTCCCCCCTCCTCAGACTCATTATCTCCCCCCTCACAATTCCCCGCACAAAATATACCAAAAAAAATCGCTGCCGGGCCCCTGGCTCTCCCCACCGGCAGACCTCTTCCTCTCTCTGTCCCACGCCGGACCCTCTGACTTCAGCGTGCGCCAGGCCTCCGACTTATGGCGCCGTATATCAGAAGCTAGGCCGAACTTCCGCACGCCGACGTCAGAGAGGCCCATCGCGCACCGACGTCAGAGGGCTCATCGCGCCGCGACGTCAGAGGGCCCATCGCGCACCGACGTCAGAGGGCCCATCGCGCCGCAACGTCAGACGGCCCATCGCGCACCGACGTCAGAGGGCCCATCGCACACCAACGTCAGAGAGGCCCATCGCGCACAGACGTCAGAGGGCCCACCGCACACCGACGTCAGAGGGCTCATCGCGCCGCGACGTCAGAGGGCTCATCGCGCACCGACGTCAGAGGGCCCATCACGCCACAACTTCAGAGGGCCCATCACGCACCGACGTCAGAGGGCCCATCGCGCACCGACGTCAGAGGGCCCACCGCACACCGACGTCAGAGGGCCCATCGCGCACCGACGTCAGAGGGCCCATCGCGCACCGACGTCAGAGGGCCCATCGCGCACCGACATCAGAGGGCCCATCGCGCCGCGACGTCAGAGGGCCCATCGCGCACCGACGTCAGAGGGCCCATCGCGCACCGACGTCAGAGGGCCCATCGCGCACCGACGTCAGAGGGCCCATCGCGCACCGACGTCAGAGGGCCCATCGCGCACCGACGTCAGAGGGCCCATCGCGCACCGACGTCAGAGGGCCCATCGCGCACCGACGTCAGAGGGCCCACCGCGCACCGACGTCAGAGGGCCCATCGCGCACCGACGTCAGAGGGCCCATCGCACACCGACGTCAGAGGGCCCATCGCGCACCGACGTCAGAGGGCCCATCGCGCACCGACGTCAGAGGGCCCATCGCGCACCGACGTCAGAGGGCCCATCGCGCACCGACGTCAGAGGGCCCATCGCGCACCGACGTCAGAGGGCCCATCGCGCACCGACGTCAGAGGGCCCATCGCGCACCGACGTCAGAGGGCCCATCACGCACCGACGTCAGAGGGCCCACCGCGCACCGACGTCAGAGAGGCCCATCGCGCACCGACGTCAGAGGGCCCATCCCGCCACAACATCAGAGGGCCCATCACGCCACAACTTCAGAGGGCCCATCACGCACCGACGTCAGAGGGCCCATCGCGCACCGACGTCAGAGGGCCCACCGCGCACCGACGTCAGAGAGGCCCATCGCGCACCGACGTCAGAGGGCCCATCACGCCACAACATCAGAGGGCCCATCGCGCCGCGACGTCAGAGGGCCCATCACGCACCGACGTCAGAGGGCCCATCGTGCACCGACGTCAGAGGGCCCACCGCGCACCGACGTCAGAGAGGCCCATCGCGCACCGACGTCAGAGGGCCCATCACGCCACAACATCAGAGGGCCCATCGCGCCGCGACGTCAGAGGGCCCATCACGCACCGACGTCAGAGGGCCCATCGTGCACCGACGTCAGAGGGCCCACCGCGCACCGACGTCAGAGAGGCCCACCGCGCACCGACGTCAGAGGGCCCATCACGCCACAACATCAGAGGGCCCATCGCGCCGCGACATCAGAGGGCCCATCGCGCACCGACGTCAGAGGGCCCATCGTGCACCGACGTCAGAGGGCCCATCGCGCCGCGACGTCAGAGGGCCCATCGCGCACCGACGTCAGAGGGCCCATCGCACACCGACGTCAGAGGGCCCATCGCACACCGACATCAGAGGGCCCATCGCGCACCGACGTCACCGACGTCAGAGGGCCCATCGCGCACCGACGTCACCGACGTCAGAGGGCCCATCGCGCACCGACGTCAGAGGGCCCATCGCGCACCGACGTCAGAGAGGCCCATCGCGCACCTACGTCAGAGGGCCCACCGCGCACCGACGTCAGAGGGCCCACCGTGCACCGACGTCAGAGGGCCCATCGCGCACCGACGTCAGAGGGCCCATCGCGCACCGACGTCAGAGGGCCCATCACGCCACAACATCAGAGGGCCCATCACGCACCGACGTCAGAGGGCCCATCGCGCACCGACGTCAGAGGGCCCACCGCGCTGCGACGTCAGAGGGCCCACCGCGCACCGACGTCAGAGGGCCCATCGCGCACCGACGTCAGAGGGCCCATCGCGCACCGACGTCAGAGGGCCCATCACGCACCGACGTCAGAGAGGCCCATCGCGCACCGACGTCAGAGGGCCCATCACGCCACAACATCAGAGGGCCCATCGCGCCGCGAATTCAGAGGGCCCATCGCGCACCGACGTCAGAGGGCCCATCGCGCACCGACGTCAGAGGGCCCATCGCGCACCGACGTCAGAGGGCCCATCACGCCACAACATCAGAGGGCCCATCGTGCACCGACGTCAGAGGGCCCACCGCGCACCGACGTCAGAGAGGCCCACCGCGCACCGACGTCAGAGGGCCCATCACGCCACAACATCAGAGGGCCCATCGCGCACCGACGTCAGAGGGCCCATCGTGCACCGACGTCAGAGGGCCCATCGCGCACCGACGTCAGAGGGCTCATCGCACACCGACGTCAGAGGGCCCATCGCGCACCGACGTCAGAGGGCCCATCGCGCCACGACGTCAGAGGGCCCATCGCGCACCGACGTCAGAGGGCCCATCGCGCACCGACGTCAGAGGGCTCATCGCACACCGACGTCAGAGGGCCCATCGCGCACCGACGTCAGAGGGCCCATCGCGCACCGACGTCAGAGGGCCCATCGCGCACCGACGTCAGAGGGCCCATCGCGCACCGACGTCAGAGGGCCCATCGCGCACCGACGTCAGAGGGCCCATCGCACACCGACGTCAGAGGGCCCATCGCGCACCGACGTCAGAGGGCCCATCGCGCACCGACGTCAGAGGGCCCACCGCGCACCGACGTCAGAGGGCCCATCGCGCACCGACGTCAGAGGGCCCATCACGCACCGACGTCAGAGGGCCCATCACGCCACAACATCAGAGGGCCCATCGCGCACCGACGTCAGAGGGCCCATCGCGCACCGACGTCAGAGGGCCCATCGCGCACCGACGTCAGAGGGCCCATCGCGCACCGACGTCAGAGGGCCCACCGCGCACCGACGTCAGAGGGCCCATCGCGCACCGACGTCAGAGGGCCCATCACGCACCGACGTCAGAGGGCCCATCACGCCACAACATCAGAGGGCCCATCGCGCACCGACGTCAGAGGGCCCATCGCGCACCGACGTCAGAGGGCCCATCGCGCACCGACGTCAGAGGGCCCACCGCGCACCGACGTCAGATGGCCCATCGCACACCGACGTCAGAGGGCCCACCGCGCACCGACGTCAGAGGGCCCATCGCGCACCGACGTCAGAGGGCCCATCACGCCACAACATCAGAGGGCCCATCACGCCACAACATCAGAGGGCTCATCGCGCACCGACGTCAGAGGGCCCATCGCGCCGCGACGTCAGAGGGCCCATCGCACACCGACGTCAGAGGGCCCATCGCGCACCGACGTCAGAGGGCCCATCACGCCACAACATCAGAGGGCCCATCACGCCACAACATCAGAGGGCTCATCGCGCACCAACGTCAGAGGGCCCATCGCGCCGCGACGTCAGAGGGCCCATCGCGCACCGACGTCAGAGGGCCCGGCGTGGGACAGAGAAAGAGGCCTGCCGGTGGGGAGAGCCAGGGCCCGGCGGCAACTGCTATGTCCGGCCACCGGGCCACTTTTACCGGCTGTCCCCCCCCTCTCGGCGCCTCTGAAGCAGGGATATCTTTAAAACCTGTCCTGTTGGGGGGGTCTTGAGGACTGGAGTTGAGAACCCCTAATGCAGGGGTGCGCAAACTTTCTGCTCTGCATCCCCCTGCCTGCTCTCCCCCAGTGTCGCGCCCCCCTTTACCTTTAATCCGGCGTAAAATGACGCTGCAGGGTCATGTGACACCATGGCGTCATTTGATGCCATGTTGCCATGGCGATGCGTTGCCCGAAGCCGGCTGAATTTAGGTGTTACAGAGGTCTAGCGCTGAAAGAGCGCGGGGCCTCTGTAACTGTCGCGCTGCAAACATACAATTGGTCCGACGCACTAAAATAATATATATGTTTAACTTTTTGTGCGTCAACATTTTATTGCTTAAAAAGTAGCACACCCGTCCATAAAAACGTGCGCCGTGTGTATGAAGGATTAATTCCGTACACAGGACACATCATAACGCCAGGTTAGTACACACGCACACGCTAGCGAAATTTGACATAGGAATTTAGTATTGTGCCAATTTGGCGCTGATAACGCCGCTTGCGGCGCTTTTTACAGTACGTTGCTGCGGGCCATGCAGATGTTTGTACAAGATCAGTCCTGGATTTTAATAAGGTGACTCCCCTGAAATCTCCACGGGGCACCCGATGTATGTATGTCTTTATTTATATAGCGCCATTAGTGTACATAGCGCTTTACATTAGTAGTGTGTGTAAAACGAGGGTCCCATCAGGCTCTGAGGCCCAGATCCCCGTACCTCGCACATCTCTGTCGCATCCAACACTACAACGGTTAAATCCCACCCCCCCCCCCTATCTCTCTGGCCACATCAAACGGCCATAACACAATGCCCCCTCACCCCTCTGCTTACACAGTCCCAGAGGTCAGCGCGGGGTTAATCCCTTACACGCTGTCTGTACATGTAACAAAAAAAACAAAAGCAGGGGGGCAAAGATCCATGTGGATAAGGGAATCCGATTGGCCGAGAGAAGGTGTGCTGCAGTGATCTTTGGACGGAGAGGGGATTAAGGAGCCCCCCCTCACGCGCGCAATCTCGCTGGATCCGGAGACGCTGGGCAGGTGAGTGCAGATACTCACACTCAGGGGGCAGGGGCAGGGGGTCTGCGATGAGCTGCTGGTAACAGGTTTCTGTCTCCCAGGGAGGCGGGCACAGGGCAGCGGGAGGCCTCCGGCTGCCACACAGAGTTGCCAACACTGCAAAACCCTTACACAGGCAGCACCCGCCCGGGCAGCGGCATCACATACAAACGTTTTAAAACAACTTCTCATTGTTATTGCCTTCCGCGGAATGTATTCCCTGATTATAAGATAAATTCTCTTTGTAATGCCTTGTTAACAAGCCTTAAAGTAACGGATTCACTTTGTAATGCCTCGTTAACAAGCCTTAAAGTAACGGATTCACTTATTTAGGGCTGAAGGAGCAGCACAGAGCGTAAAGACACTGACTGTCAGCAATGACACAGAGTGTGAATCAAGGTGACCTTGAGAGTCACTTTATCTCCCTGTGCCTCAGGCACCAGAAGCGTAGATTGTAAGCTCTGCGGGGCAGGGACCTGTGCCTGCAAATATTCTATGTATAGTGCTGTGTATATGGTCAGCTCTATATATTTAAAAAAAAAACAATTTATTATAATTATTACTATTGTAACCTGTGAAAACTGGGGGGCGCTTTCTCTCTCTCTGGGGGGCTAAATTTCGGCAGATCAGCTGTTTCATCTGTCTAACTGATGTCTGCTTCCTAATTACTATCCAAACAGCGGGCAAAGAACAGCTACACCGCGCCCCGTGTTCTGAGGACTGACCGAGGTTAGATACAGATTGTTACACCGTGCCTCGTGTTCTGAGGACTGACCGAGGTTAGATACAGATTGTTACACCGCGCCCCGTGTTCTGAGGACTGACCGAGGTTAGATACAGATTGTTACACCGCGCCCCGTGTTCTGAGGACTGACCGAGGTTAGGTACAGTACAGATTGTTACACCGCGCCACGTGTTCTGAGGACTGACCGAGGTTAGGTACAGATTGTTACACCGCGCCCCGTGTTCTGAGTACTGACCGAGGTTAGGTACAGATTGTTACACCGCGCCCCGTGTTCTGAGGACTGACCGAGGTTAGGTACAGATTGTTACACCGCGCCCCGTGTTCTGAGGACTGACCGAGGTTAGGTGCAGATTGTTACACCGCGCCCCGTGTTCTGAGAACTGACCGAGGTTAGGTACAGATTGTTACACCGCGCCCCGTGTTCTGAGGACTGACCGAGGTTAGGTACAGATTGTTACACCGCGCCCCGTGTTCTGAGGACTGACCGAGGTTAGATACAGATTGTTACACCGCGCCTCGTGTTCTGAGGACTGACCGAGGTTAGATACAGATTGTTACACCGCGCCCCGTGTTCTGAGGACTGACCGAGGTTAGATACAGATTGTTACACCGCGCCCCGTGTTCTGAGGACTGACCGAGGTTAGATACAGATTGTTACACCGCGCCCCGTGTTCTGAGGACTGACCGAGGTTAGATACAGATTGTTACACCGCGCCCCGTGTGCTGAGGACTGACCGAGGTTAGATACAGATTGTTACACCGCGCCTCGTGTTCTAAGGACTGACCGAGGTTAGATACAGATTGTTACACCGCACCCCGTGTTCTGAGGACTGACCGAGGTTAGATACAGATTGTTACACCGCTCCCCGTGTTCTGAGGACTGACCGAGGTTAGATACAGATTGTTACACCGCTCCCTGTGTGCTGAGGACTGACAGAGGTTAGGTGCAGATTGTTACACCGCGCCCCGTGTTCTGAGAACTGACCGAGGTTAGGTACAGATTGTTACACCGCGCCCCGTGTTCTGAGGACTGACCGAGGTTAGGTACAGATTGTTACACCGCGCCCCGTGTTCTGAGGACTGACCGAGGTTAGATACAGATTGTTACACCGCGCCTCGTGTTCTGAGGACTGACCGAGGTTAGATACAGATTGTTACACCGCGCCCCGTGTTCTGAGGACTGACCGAGGTTAGGTACAGATTGTTACACAGCGCCCCGTGTTCTGAGGACTGACCGAGGTTAGATACAGATTGTTACACCGCGCCCCGTGTTCTGAGGACTGACCGAGGTTAGATACAGATTGTTACACCGCGCCCCGTGTTCTGAGGACTGACCGAGGTTAGATACAGATTGTTACACCGCGCCCCGTGTGCTGAGGTCTGACCGAGGTTAGATACAGATTGTTACACCGCGCCTCGTGTTCTAAGGACTGACCGAGGTTAGATACAGATTGTTACACCGCACCCCGTGTTCTGAGGACTGACCGAGGTTAGATACAGATTGTTACACCGCTCCCCGTGTTCTGAGGACTGACCGAGGTTAGATACAGATTGTTACACCGCTCCCTGTGTGCTGAGGACTGACCGAGGTTAGATACAGATTGTTACACCGTGCCCCGTTTTCTGAGGACTGACCGAGGTTAGATACAGATTGTTACACCGCACCCCGTGTTCTGAGGACTGACCGAGGTTAGGTACAGATTGTTACACCGCGCCCCGTGTTCTGAGGACTGACCGAGGTTAGATACAGATTGTTACACCGCGCCCCGTGTTCTGAGGACTGACCGAGGTTAGATACAGATTGTTACACCGCTCCCTGTGTGCTGAGGACTGACCGAGGTTAGATATAGATTGTTACACCGTGCCCCGTGTTCTGAGGACTGACCGAGGTTAGATACAGATTGTTACACCGCAAACCGTGTTCTGAGGACTGACCGAGGTTAGGTACAGATTGTTACACCGCGCCCCGTGTTCTGAGGACTGACCGAGGTTAGGTACAGATTGTTACACCGCGCCCCGTGTTCTGAGGACTGACCGAGGTTAGGTACAGATTGTTACACCGCGCCTCGTGTTCTGAGGACTGACCGAGGTTAGGTACAGATTGTTACACCGCGCCCCGTGTTCTGAGGACTGACCGAGGTTAGATACAGATTGTTACACCGCGCCCCGTGTTCTGAGGACTGACCGAGGTTAGGTACAGATTGTTACACCGCGCCCCGTGTTCTGAGGACTGACCGAGGTTAGATACAGATTGTTACACTGCGCCCCGTGTTCTGAGGACTGACCGAGGTTAGGTACAGATTGTTACACCGCGCCCCGTGTTCTGAGGACTGACCGAGGTTAGGTACAGATTGTTACACCGTGCCTCGTGTTCTGAGGCTGACCGAGGTTAGATACAGATTGTTACACCGCGCCCCGTGTTCTGAGGACTGACCGAGGTTAGATACAGATTGTTACACCGCGCCCCGTGTTCGGAGGACTGACCGAGGTTAGGTACAGATTGTTACACCGCGCCCCGTGTTCTGAGGACTGACCGAGGTTAGATACAGATTGTTACACCGCGCTCGTGTTCTGAGGACTGACCGAGGTTAGGTACAGATTGTTACACCGCGCCTCGTGTTCTGAGGACTGACCGAGGTTAGGTACAGATTGTTACACCGCGCCGTGTGTTCTGAGGACTGACCGAGGTTAGATACAGATTGTTACACCGCGCCCCGTATTTTGAGGACTGACCGAGGTTAGGTACAGATTGTTACACCGCGCCCCGTATTCTGAGGACTGACCGAGGTTAGATACAGATTGTTACACAGCGCCCCGTGTTCTGAGGACTGACCGAGGTTAGGTACAGATTGTTACACCGCGCCGTGTGTTCAGAGGACTGACCGAGGTTAGATACAGATTGTTACACCGCGCCCCGTATTTTGAGGACTGACCGAGGTTAGATACAGATTGTTACACCGCGCCCCGTGTTCTGAGGACTGACCGAGGTTAGGTACAGATTGTTACACCTCGCCCCGTGTTCTGAGGACTGACCGAGGTTAGATACAGATTGTTACACCGCGCCTCGTGTTCTGAGGACTGACCGAGGTTAGATACAGATTGTTACACCGCGCCCCGTGTTCTGAGGACTGACCGAGGTTAGGTACAGATTGTTACACCGCGCCCCGTGTTCTGAGGACTGACCGAGGTTAGATACAGATTGTTACACCGCGCCCCGTGTTCTGAGGACGGTTAGATAAAGATTGTTACACCGCGCCTCGTGTTCTGAGGACTGACCGAGGTTGGGTACAGATTGTTACACCGCGCCGCGTGTTCTGAGGACTGACCGAGGTTAGGTACAGATTGTTACACCGCGCCCCATGTTCTGAGGACTGACCGAGGTTAGATACAGATTGTTACACCGCGCCCCGTGTTCTGAGGACTGACCGAGGTTAGGTACAGATTGTTACACCGCGCCTCGTGTTCTGAGGACTGACCGAGGTTAGGTACAGATTGTTACACCGCGCCTCGTGTTCTGAGGACTGACCGAGGTTAGGTACAGATTGTTACACCGCGCCGTGTGTTCTGAGGACTGACCGAGGTTAGATACAGATTGTTACACCGCGCCCCGTATTTTGAGGACTGACCGAGGTTAGGTACAGATTGTCACACCGCGCCCCGTATTCTGAGGACTGACCGAGGTTAGGTACAGATTGTTACACCGCGCCTCGTGTTCTGAGGACTGACCGAGGTTAGGTACAGATTGTTACACCGCGCCGTGTGTTCTGAGGACTGACCGAGGTTAGATACAGATTGTTACACCGCGCCCCGTATTTTGAGGACTGACCGAGGTTAGATACAGATTGTTACACCGCGCCCCGTGTTCTGAGGACTGACCGAGGTTAGGTTCAGATTGTTACACCGCGCCCCGTGTTCTGAGGACTGACCGAGGTTAGGTACAGATTGTTACACCGCGCTCGTGTGCTGAGGACTGACCGAGGTTAGGTACAGATTGTTACACCGCGCTCGTGTGCTGAGGACTGACCGAGGTTAGGTACAGATTGTTACACCGCGCCTCGTGTTCTGAGGACTGACTGAGGTTAGATACAGATTGTTACACCGCGCTCGTGTGCTGAGGACTAACCGAGGTTAGGTACAGATTGTTACACCGCGCCCCGTGTTCTGAGGACTGACCGAGGTTAGATACAGATTGTTACACCGCGCCCCGTGTTCTGAGGACTGACAGAGGTTAGATACAGATTGTTACACAGCGCCCCGTGTTCTGAGGACTGACCGAGGTTTGATACAGGTTGTTACACCGCGCCTCGTGTTCTGAGGACTGACCGAGGTTAGATACAGATTGTTACACCGCGCCTCGTGTTCTGAGGACTGACCGAAGTTAGGTACAGATTGTTACACAGCGCCCCGTGTTCTGAGGACTGACCGAGGTTTGATACAGGTTGTTACACCGTGCCCCGTGTGCTGAGGTTAGGTACAGATTGTTACACCGCGCCCCGTGTTCTGAGGACTGACCGAGGTTAGATACAGATTGTTACACAGCGCCCCGTGTTCTGAGGACTGACCGAGGTTAGATGCAGATTGTTACACCGCGCCCCGTGTTCTGAGGACTGACCCAGGTTAGATACAGATTGTTACACAGCGCCCCGTGTTCTGATGACTGACCGAGGGTAGATGCAGATTGTTACACCGCGCCCCGTGTTCTGAGGACTGACCGAGGTTAGGTACAGATTGTTACACCGCGCCCCATGTTCTGAGGACTGACCGAGGTTAGATACAGATTGTTACACAGTGCCCCGTGTTCTGAGGACTGACCGAGGTTTGATACAGGTTGTTACACTGCGCCCCGTGTTCTGAGGACTGACCGAGGTTAGATACAGGTTGTTACACCGCGCCTCGTGTTCTGAGGACTGACCGAGGTTAGATACAGATTGTTATACAGCGCCCCGTGTTCTGAGGACTGACCGAGGTTAGGTACAGATTGTTACACTGCGCCCCGTGTTCTGAGGACTGACCGAGGTTAGGTACAGATTGTTACACCGCGCCTCGTGTTCTGAGGACTGACCGAGGTTAGGTACAGATTGTTACACCGCGCCTCGTGTTCTGAGGACTGACCGAGGTTAGATACAGATTGTTACACCGCGCCCCGTGTTCTGAGGACTGACCGAGGTTAGATACAGATTGTTACACCACGCCTCGTGTTCTGAGGACTGACCGAGGTTAGATACAGATTTTTACACCGCGCCTCGTGTTCTGAGTACTGACCGAGGTTAGGTACAGATTGTTACACCGCGCCCCGTGTTCTGAGGACTGACCGAGGTTAGGTACAGATTGTTACACCGCGCCCCGTGTTCTGAGGACTGACCGAGGTTAGGTACAGATTGTTACACCTCGCCCCGTGTTCTGAGGACTGACCGAGGTTAGATACAGATTGTTACACCGCGCCTCGTGTTCTGAGGACTGACCGAGGTTAGGTACAGATTGTTACACCGCGCCCCGTGTTCTGAGGACTGACCGAGTTTAGATACAGATTGTTACACCGCGCCCCGTTTTCTGAGGACTGACCGAGGTTAGATACAGATTGTTACACCGCGCCCCGTGTTCTGAGGACTGACCGAGGTTAGGTACAGATTGTTACACCGCGCCTCGTGTTCTGAGGACTGACTGAGGTTAGATACAGATTGTTACACCGCGCTCGTGTGCTGAGGACTGACCGAGGTTAGGTACAGATTGTTACACCGCGCCCCGTGTTCTGAGGACTGACCGAGGTTAGATACAGATAGTTACACCGCGCCCCGTGTTCTGAGGACTGACCGAGGTTAGATACAGATTGTTACACAGCGCCCCGTGTTCTGAGGACTGACCGAGGTTTGATACAGGTTGTTACACCGCGCCTCGTGTTCTGAGGACTGACCGAGGTTAGATACAGATTGTTACACCACGCCTCGTGTTCTGAGGACTGACCGAGGTTAGGTACAGATTGTTACACAGCGCCCCGTGTTCTGAGGACTGACCGAGGTTTGATACAGGTTGTTATACCGCGCCCCGTGTGCTGAGGTTAGGTACAGATTGATACACCGCGCCCCGTGTTCTGAGGACTGACCGAGGTTAGATACAGATTGTTACACAGCGCCCCGTGTTCTGAGGACTAACCGAGGTTAGATGCAGATTGTTACACCGCGCCCCGTGTTCTGAGGACTGACCCAGGTTAGATACAGATTGTTACACAGCGCCCCGTGTTCTGAGGACTGACCGAGGTTAGATGCAGATTGTTACACCGCGCCCCGTGTTCTGAGGACTGACCGAGGTTAGGTACAGATTGTTACACCGCGCCCCGTGTTCTGAGGACTGACCGAGGTTAGATACAGATTGTTACACAGCGCCCCGTGTTCTGAGGACTGACCGAGGTTTAATACAGGTTGTTACACTGCGCCCCGTGTTCTGAGGACTGACCGAGGTTAGATACAGGTTGTTACACCGCGCCTCGTGTTCTGAGGACTGACCGAGGTTAGATACAGATTGTTACACAGCGCCCCGTGTTCTGAGGACTGACCGAGGTTAGGTACAGATTGTTACACTGCACCCCGTGTTCTGAGGACTGACCGAGGTTAGGTACAGATTGTTACACCGCGCCTCGTGTTCTGAGGACTGACCGAGGTTAGGTACAGATTGTTACACCGCGCCTCGTGTTCTGAGGACTGACCGAGGTTAGATACAGATTGTTTCACCGCGCCCCGTGTTCTGAGGACTGACCGAGGTTAGATACAGATTGTTACACCACGCCTCGTGTTCTGAGGACTGACCGAGGTTAGATACAGATTGTTACACCGCGCCCTGTGTTCTGAGGACTGACCGAGGTTAGATACAGATTGTTACACCGCGCCTCGTGTTCTGAGGACTGACCGAGGTTAGGTACAGATTGTTACACCGCGCCCCGTGTTATGAGGACTGACCGAGGTTAGGTACAGATTGTTACACCGCGCCCCGTGTTCTGAGGACTGACCGAGGTTAGGTACAGATTGTTACACCTCGCCCCGTGTTCTGAGGACTGACCGAGGTTAGATACAGATTGTTACACCGCGCCTCGTGTTCTGAGGACTGACCGAGGTTAGATACAGATTGTTACACAGCGCCCCGTGTTCTGAGGACTGACCGAGGTTAGATACAGATTGTTACACCGCGCCTCGTGTTCTGAGGACTGACCGAGGTTAGGTACAGATTGTTACACCGCGCCCTGTGTTCTGAGGACTGACCGAGTTTAGATACAGATTGTTACACCGCGCCCCGTGTTCTGAGGACTGACCGAGGTTAGGTACAGATTGTTACACCGCACCTCGTATTTTGAGGACTGACCGAGGTTAGAAACAGATTGTTACACCGCGCCCCGTGTTCTGAGTACTGATCGAGGATAGGTACAGATTATTACACCGCGCCTCGTGTTCTGAGGACTGACCGAGGTTAGATACAGATTGTTACATCGCGCCCCGTGTTCTGAGGACTGACCGAGGTTAGATACAGATTGTTACACCGCGCCCCGTGTTCTGAGGACTGACCGAGGTTAGATACAGATTGTTACACCGCGCCCCGTGTTCTGAGGACGGTTAGATACAGATTGTTACACCGCGCCCCGTGTTCTGAGTACTGATCGAGGATAGGTACAGATTATTACACCGCGCCTCGTGTTCTGAGGACTGACCGAGGTTAGGTACAGATTGTTACACCGCGCCCCGTGTTCTGAGGACTGACCGAGGTTAGGTACAGATTGTTACACCGCGCCCCGTGTTCTGAGGACTGACCGAGGTTAGATACAGATTGTTACACGCGCCCCGTGTTCTGAGGACTGACCGAGGTTAGGTGCAGATTGTTACACCGCGCCCCGTGTTCTGAGGACTGACCGAGGTTAGGTGCAGATTGTTACACCGCGCCCCGTGTTCTGAGGACTGACCGAGGTTAGGTACAGATTGTTACACCGCGCCCCGTGTTCTGAGGACTGACCGAGGTAAGGTACAGATTGTTACACCGCGCCCCGTGTTCTGAGGACTGACCAAGGTAAGGTACAGATTGTTACACCGCGCCTCGTGTTCTGAGGACTGACCGAGGTTAGGTACAGATTGTTACACCGCGCCGTGTTCTGAGGACTGACCGAGGTTAGATACAGATTGTTACACCGCGCCCCATGTTCTGAGGACTGACCGAGGTTAGATACAGACTGTTACACCGCGCCGTGTTCTGAGGACTGACCGAGGTTAGATACAGATTGTTACACCGCGCCGTGTTCTGAGGACTGACCGAGGTTAGGTACAGATTGTTACACCGCGCCCCGTGTTCTGAGGACTGACCGAGGTTAGATACAGATTGTTACACCGCGCCCCGTGTTCTGAGGACTGACCGAGGTTAGATACAGATTGTTACACCGCGCCCCGTGTTCTGAGGACTGACCGAGGTTAGGTACAGATTGTTACACCGCGCCTCGTGTTCTGAGGACTGACCGAGGTTAGGTACAGATTGTTACACCGCGCCCCGTGTTCTGAGGACTGACCGAGGTAAGGTACAGATTGTTACACCGCGCCCCGTGTTCTGAGGACTGACCAAGGTAAGGTACAGATTGTTACACCGCGCCGTGTGTTCTGAGGACTGACGAGGTTAGATACAGATTGTTACACCGCGCCTCGTGTTCTGAGGACTGACCGAGGTTAGGTACAGATTGTTACACCGCGCCGTGTTCTGAGGACTGACCGAGGTTAGATACAGATTGTTACACCGCGCCCCGTGTTCTGAGGACTGACCGAGGTTAGATACAGACTGTTACACCGCGCCGTGTTCTGAGGACTGACCGAGGTTAGATACAGATTGTTACACCGCGCCGTGTTCTGAGGACTGACCGAGGTTAGGTACAGATTGTTACACCGCGCCCCGTGTTCTGAGGACTGACCGAGGTTAGATACAGATTGTTACACCGCGCCCCGTGTTCTGAGGACTGACCGAGGTTAGATACAGATTGTTACACCGCGCCCCGTGTTCTGAGGACTGACCGAGGTTAGGTACAGATTGTTACACCGCGCCTCGTGTTCTGAGGACTGACCGAGGTTAGGTACAGATTGTTACACCGCGCCCCGTGTTCTGAGGACTGACCGAGGTTAGGTACAAATTGTTACACCGCGCCTCGTGTTCTGAGGACTGACCGAGGTTAGATACAGATTGTTACACCGCGCCTCGTGTTCTGAGGACTGACCGAGGTTAGGTACAGATTGTTACACCGCGCCCCGTGTTCTGAGGACTTACTGAGGTTAGATACAGATTGTTACACCGCGCCCCGTGTTTTGAGGACTGACCGAGGTTAGATACAGATTGTTACACCGCGCCTCGTGTTCTAAGGACTGACCGAGGTTAGATACAGATTGTTACACCGCGCCTCGTGTTCTGAGGACGGTTAGATACAGATTGTTACACCGGGCCTCGTGTTCTGAGGACGGTTAGATACAGATTGTTACACCGCGCCTCGTGTTCTGAGGACGGTTAGATACAGACTGTTACACCGCGCCTCGTGTGCTGAGGACTGACCGAGGTTAGGTACAGATTGTTACACCGCGCCCCGTGTGCTGAGGTTAGGTACAGATTGTTACACCGCGCCCCGTGTGCTGAGGACTGACCGAGGTTAGAAACAGATTGTTACACCGCGCCTCGTGTTCTGAGGACAGTTAGATACAGATTGTTACACCGCGCCCCGTGTTCTGAGGACTGACTGAGGTTAGGTACAAATTGTTAAACCTCGCCCCGTGTTCTGAGGACTGACCGAGGTTAGATACAGATTGTTACACCGCGCCCCGTGTTCTGAGGACTGACCGAGGTTAGGTACAGATTGTTACACCGCGCCCCGTGTGCTGAGGACTGACCGAGGTTAGATACAGATTGTTACACTG
Source organism: Ascaphus truei (assembly GCF_040206685.1). Lineage (NCBI taxonomy): Eukaryota > Metazoa > Chordata > Amphibia > Anura > Ascaphidae > Ascaphus > Ascaphus truei. Next base: position 432,562,809 of record NC_134485.1, on the reverse strand, counting down.
CGCCCCGTGTTCTGAGGACTGACCGAGGTTAGGTACAGATTGTTACACCGCGCCCCGTGTTCTGAGGACTGACCGAGGTTAGATACAGATTGTTACACCGCGCCCCGTGTTCTGAGGACTGACCGAGGTTAGGTACAGATTGTTACACCGCGCCGTGTGTTCTGAGGACTGACCGAGGTTAGGTACAGATTGTTACACCGCACCTCGTATTTTGAGGACTGACCGAGGTTAGGTACAGATTGTTACACCGCGCCCCGTGTTCTGAGGACTGACCGAGGTTAGATACAGATTGTTACACCGGTCCTCGTGTTCTGAGGACTGACTGAGGTTAGGTACAGACTGTTACACCGCGCCGTGTGTTCTGAGGACTTACTGAGGTTAGATACAGATTGTTACACCGCGCCCCGTATTCTGAGGACTGACCGAGGTTAGGTACAGATTGTTACACCGCGCCGTGTTCTGAGGACTGACCGAGGTTAGATACAGATTGTTACACCGCGCCCCGTGTTCTGAGGACTGACCGAGGTTAGATACAGACTGTTACACCGCGCCGTGTTCTGAGGACTGACCGAGGTTAGATACAGATTGTTACACCGCGCCGTGTTCTGAGGACTGACCGAGGTTAGGTACAGATTGTTACACCGCGCCCCGTGTTCTGAGGACTGACCGAGGTTAGATACAGATTGTTACACCGCACCCCGTGTTCTGAGGACTGACCGAGGTTAGATACAGATTGTTACACCGCGCCCCGTGTTCTGAGGACTGACCGAGGTTAGGAACAGATTGTTACACCGCGCCTCGTGTTCTGAGGACTGACCGAGGTTAGGTACAGATTGTTACACCGCGCCGTGTTCTGAGGACTGACCGAGGTTAGGTACAGATTGTTACACCGCGCCCCGTGTTCTGAGGACTGACCGAGGTTAGATACAGATTGTTACACCGCGCCGTGTTCTGAGGACTGACCGAGGTTAGATACAGATTGTTACACCGCGCCCCGTGTTCTGAGGACTGACCGAGGTTAGATACAGATTGTTACACCGCGCCCCGTGTTCTGAGGACTGACCGAGGTTTGGTACAGATTGTTACACCGCGCCTCGTGTTCTGAGGACTGACCGAGGTTAGGTACAGATTGTTACACCGCGCCCCGTGTTCTGAGGACTGACCGAGGTTAGGTACAGATTGTTACACCGCGCCTCGTGTTCTGAGGACTGACCGAGGTTAGATACAGATTGTTACACCGCGCCTCGTGTTCTGAGGACTGACCGAGGTTAGGTACAGATTGTTACACCGCGCCCCGTGTTCTGAGGACTTACTGAGGTTAGATACAGATTGTTACACCGCGCCCCGTGTTCTGAGGACTGACCGAGGTTAGATACAGATTGTTACACCGCGCCTCGTGTTCTAAGGACTGACCGAGGTTAGATACAGATTGTTACACCGCGCCTCGTGTTCTGAGGACGGTTAGATACAGATTGTTACACCGGGCCTCGTGTTCTGAGGACGGTTAGATACAGATTGTTACACCGCGCCTCTTGTTCTGAGGACGGTTAGATACAGACTGTTACACCGCGCCCCGTGTGCTGAGGACTGACCGAGGTTAGGTACAGATTGTTACACCGCGCCCCGTGTGCTGAGGTTAGGTACAGATTGTTACACCGCGCCCCGTGTGCTGAGGACTGACCGAGGTTAGATACAGATTGTTACACCGCGCCTCGTGTTCTGAGGACAGTTAGATACAGATTGTTACACCGCGCCCCGTGTTCTGAGGACTGACCGAGGTTAGGTACAAATTGTTAAACCTCGCCCCGTGTTCTGAGGACTGACCGAGGTTAGATACAGATTGTTACACCGCGCCCCGTGTTCTGAGGACTGACCGAGGTTAGGTACAGATTGTTACACCGCGCCCCGTGTGCTGAGGACTGACCGAGGTTAGATACAGATTGTTACACTGCGCCCCGTGTTCTGAGGACTGACCGAGGTTAGGTACAGATTGTTACAGGCGCTCCTTACAGCGGGGTCACAGGCGCTCCTTACAGCGGGGTCACAGGCGCTCCTTACAGTGGGGTCACAGGCGCTCCTTACAGCGGGGTCATGGGGTGCAGGACAATGGGAACCTTTAGCTTCCTGGACTCACAAACTGGACGGCCCTCCTTCTTCCATTATATCTCGCCCTACACTCACTAACGCAAAGGACCACACTCCGTCTCCGTCTTTGTGGCGATCCAGGACTTTTACGTCTCCCTGTATGTGGGTATGCTGTCTTCGTGCATTACAGATCTCATAAGAGAGGGCATCAATGGGTACTTGTCCCACAGCGAGTGCTTGGAGAGGCGGCACTTGCATCTCCAAGGCCCAGTCATACACCTCCTGGCGCGAAGGTGAGGATACTACTGAGTAGGACATCATTTATACTGATTTCGGGCACCCCAGGTCTGAATCTCAGCAGCGCCTCCAAATGTAGCCCTGTTTCCCCTTGAATACAGGAAGCTTCTCGGGCTGCCGTTGTACCTGTTGGCTCACAGGAGCCTGAGCCTCTGCCACTAAGAGCCTGGGGTGAATCACTTACAATATGGTGCAGTGCCTCCACCTGTGAGGGATCCCAGCAGAGTGGAATCGGCCCCTCACAGGACACAATAAAATGAACACATACAATGGTAAAAATAGAAAGACCTTTACTGTAATGAGATATTACACTATACTCTATAGTGACTAGATACACAACTGCCACGCGCCTCGCAGGGCCTCTTCCCACCTTATTCCCCCCACACCGTGTACCCCACACCGTGTCCACAGTATATCATATGTCCCATGGCCACTTATCCCAATAGTGTCCCCAAAGAACCCACCCTTATAGGCGTGATCAGCGCCTGTGTTGTACCGGTACGTTGGTGCACTTTTACAGACAGTACCTGCCAGCACCCGGTCCGCAAATACTTTGAATAGGATCCGCCGCTCTGCGATCTCCTCCATGACGTCCCTCCGGGTGGTCCCACCCAGATAATGTCTCTCTCTCTCATGTGAGGCCCGGTCCCAGACCGCTTCTTCAGGGAATGCAGTGTCCGCTGTGTCCCTAAACTATCACTGTGGTGCTAATGGGATAGGTTCCTATTCTAGGGCCTGTCCCTGGTGCAGCCACAAACTCAATAAGTGACTCGGGCCTATCTGGGGCCTAGGGGGTTATCTGTCCTAGTGCAGAGGCTACTTCCTCTCTGCACAGACACCTCTGTCCCCTATCCCTTCCTGCTCCTACTGCCTCACTTCCTGGCAGGGCCCTCATTGTATATCCTCCGGCAGGAGAACTAGCCATGCTATTGGCTCCCTGGCATCACATGGTGGTCCTGCCCCCCTCTTTAATGTTGGCGCCGTGTGCGCCTAGCGATTTGCGCATGCGCGACTTTGTAATGGCCGCCGCAATACCCTCTGCACATGCGCGAACCGGGTAATGGCCGCCGCAACTCCTGACTAACCACTGCGCATGTGCGCGCTTCGAACAAGATGGCGCCGCCCTGCAAATAGGGCCGCCAGGAGCCCCCCGGCTACGTGCTCGCCCCCGCAACCGTGAAAGGTAAGGGAAGGGACACCGGAGGAATGGGGAGACAGAGGGGATCTGGTTACATCTGTAACACGCAGAGTGCTGTGTATGTGTAACATAACACGTCGAGTGCTGTGTATCTGTAACACGCAGAGTGCTGTGTATGTGTAACATAACACGCAGAGTGCTGTGTATGTGTAACACGCCGAGTGCTGTGTATGTGTAACACGCAGAGTGCTGTGTATGTGTAACACGCAGAACTCTGTGCATGTCATGTGTAACATGCAGAGTGGTGTGTATGTGTGTAACGGTTCTTGGCCCCCCACCCAATCTCATATTGGCCCCTGTGGTCCACTGGCCCCATTACATGTCTGTATGGTATGTGGTGCACCTGCTGGATAAAGGGGAAGGGCAGTTGGAACAGCGCTATTGCAAAAAATACAAAAATTAGTGTCAGTTAAACAACTAATAAATATATATAAACTCCTAAAATATTAAGGCAAAGGCTGCCAGGAACAATAGGTGACACAAACCAAAAAAATACACAATTAATAAAAATAAACCGGCGCCAAAAGGAATGAAATTCTGACCAAATGTAGTCCAATTCAAAGGGTTGGGATGAGTTCCATAGAAGTGTCCTCAATGCAATCTCAAACAAACAAACATATAGGACCACAACATAAAAGAGAAGAAAAAAAGAGAAAAAAGATCATAGCGCAACTAAATACAAACAACAAATCACTGATATAGTGTACAAATATAGACAGTAATTTAATATATAATTAAAAAATACACATAAAAACAACAAACAAATGCTTGTTGGGCAGGGAACACACTAATAAAGTGATGGCGTACAGTGGGGCTAAAACTGAAACCCTACTTACAGCAATGCTGAGTGGTAAAAGCCTGTATTGCAGTCACACAGCCCTCCGTGGCCTGAGTAGAAGATGGATCCACTACACCGTCAATGTGCTGCTGCACCGCAGGGAAGCGCCTCTCCCGTGGTACCACACCGCCAGCCGCCTCACTAGTCCTCGGACGCGCGTCTGCTCATAGATGGAGGAGCACCAGAGCTCAAAGCCGCCGAAGGCCTCACTGGGACCGTCACGCGGACCTCGGGTCTCGCGATACCATGTGACGTCACCGCTGTGAGCCGGGACAGGGGAGGGAAGCTCGCGAGTGCCGGGCACTGAGACAGCCAAAGCTGCTGGGGGAGGGAAAGCAAATAAACAGGAGATGGAAGCCAAATAGTCCTTGCCAAAAGTAATAGTCCACCCTACGCGTTTCGTGACGTCAGTCACGTCGTCAGGGGCATGATGGGACATGTAAAAGCGACAGTACATTTATACTAAAACACTGATTGACAAATTGTCTAATAACACAATATTAAAACACATTCATATATAAGCAGACTAATATCAGTGAACAAAACATACATATACTATAGAAAATAAAAATAAATGCATGGAAATAAAAAATATATATATACAAACTGAAAAGAATAAAAAATAAAAAAAGAGCAAATAAAAAACCTGCTCTTAAAGAAACAGTACACACAAAATACACTCATAGGATTGCATATACCAAGAGACAAACATGGAAGAATACCAATACCAATAAACGACAAGCAGCAAAAAAGGACACAACAAATAGGTGTCACATACAAAACCCACATTATTTAACCAAAAATGCAGCTAGATCGAATTCGATGTTGAGACCATTGGGGGATAGCGTTTTAAGTTCATATATCCAATATGATTCACGCTTGCTAATACCGTTAATTTTATCTCCCCCTCTCCAATTACCAGGATAACTTTCAATGCAGTAATAACAAGCAGTTTCGGGATATGTTACCCAACGCCTCCGGAGACCGGATAAGGTGTCCTCACAGGGGTATATGTTACCCAACGCCTCCGGAGACCGGATAAGGTGTCCTCACAGGGGTGCTTGTTATTACTGCATTTGATGTACGCACATTACTCACCTATGTATTGTTTATGTAAAAAATATTTTTAATGCACTATGAGCGTTGTGCGCTGTGTCTTTTTTGTATTTATCTGTTAGCTTCAGGGGGTCCCTGAGCCCCCCCTCCATCGCAGCTGCAGACGCTCCATTTAAGTTAAGTTATTCAATTCACTTTATTGTCACTATCAACCACGTCACGTTTTAGTAGCTGCGCACTTTATTTCTTTTTTCACTTAACTTTCAATGGCCTGACTTTTTAAACCAATGGGGTTCTGCTGATGGTGGGTTAAAAAATGATGGGACACACTATGTGTTGTGAGACCTCTTTTAATGTTGTATATGTTGTTCGTATATACGTATATTCGTATATACGTCTCTGGTAAGACCTCCCCGTGCGGCCTACATATTGCAGCCCGCACGGACACTGCAATAAGTGTAACAGAATGACAGTCAATGAATGAACGTATATCATATATCCGTCCAGTAACGTTAGAGCTAAACGTACTTTGTTTGGAACTGTACTTACAAGCAGTACAATTACTGCAAGGAAAAAAACCTTTAGGATTTTTCTCCAAAACAGACTTTTTAGATAGATTAGGGCATGTAGGAGCCAATCTAGATTGCAAGTTCGGGGCCTTCCTAAAAATAACCGCTGGTTTTGGAGGTAAAATTTGGGCCAAAACTGGGTCTCTTAAAAGGATCGGCCAATGATTGCACAAAACTTTCCTAATATAAGGAGCCATAGAATTATATTGTGTTACAAAGGAGACCGCATTATTAGAATTAGATTCTCCCTTGTCCTTCTTGTACTCTAGAAGGTTAGCCCTATCGATACCATGAACCTGCGACATGGCCCGAGAGAGCAATTCCTCTGAATATTGTCGATCAAGAAATGTATTCTTCAGTTCACTCGCCTGAGACGCAAAAACCTCATCATCTGAGCAATTACACCGCAGGCGAATTAACTGGCCCTTTGGGATGTTGCGCAACCACTGGGGGTTGTGCTGACTTGTAGCCATTACATAATTATTAGCTTGTACAGTTTTGAAGTACGTTTTAGTGCTTATATGATTATTGACTGAACTGATATTCAAGTCCAAAAAGTCAATGGAGCTAGGATCGAAATGACAGGTAAACTTAAGATTTAACGGGTTGTTGTTCAAATAAGAAATGAAAGAGTGTAATAATTCAATGCTACCATTCCATACAAACAAAATATCGTCTATGTAGCGAAGCCAGAGCACCAGGTTTGCTCCAAGGGGGCAGTTATTCCAAATAAAATTCTCCTCCCACTGCCCCATAAATAAGTTGACATAACTTGGAGCAAACCTGGTTCCCATGGCCGTGCCACATACCTGCAAGTAAAATTTAGAATTAAATGAAAAATAATTATGGGTTAAAATAAAATGAATACTGTCTATAACAAAATTCATTAAAACTGATGACATACTAACGTCCTTCTCCAGTGTGCGACGTATGGCCTGGCAACCCAGGGCATGGTCGATCACCGTGTATAAAGATGTTACATCAGCGGTGACCCACACATACCCAGGCCGCCACTCCAAACCGCGCAACACCTGAAGTGCATGGGTGGTATCACGTAAATGGGACCTAAGAAGACTAACATGTGGTTGCAAATAATAATCAATAAATTGGGATAAATTAGAAGTATGCGAACCAAGTCCAGATATAATGGGTCTACCTGGTGGGGTGTGAAGATCTTTGTGAATTTTGGGGATGATATAAAACAAGGGGATACGGGGATGTGCCTTTAATAAGAAATCATACTCATCCTTAGTAATAGCTAAATCAGCTACCCCCTGCTTGTCGTTTATTGGTATTGGTATTCTTCCGTGTTTGTCTCTTGTTATATGCAATCCTATGAGTGTATTTTGTGTGTACTGTTTCTTTAAGAGCAGGTTTTTTATTTGCTCTTTTTTTATTTTTTATTCTTTTCAGTTTGTATATATATATTTTTTATTTCCATGCATTTATTTTTATTTTCTATAGTATATGTATGTTTTGTTCACTGATATTAGTCTGCTTATATATGAATGTGTTTTAATATTGTGTTATTAGACAATTTGTCAATCAGTGTTTTAGTATAAATGTACTGCCGCTTTTACATGTCCCATCATGCCCCTGACGAAGTGACTGACGTCACGAAACGCGTAGGGTGGACTATTACTTTTGGCAAGGACTATTTGGCTTCCATCTCCTGTTTATTTGCTTTCCCTCCCCCAGCAGCTTTGGCTGTCTCAGTGCCCGGCACTCGCGAGCTTCCCTCCCCTGTCCCGGCTCACAGCGGTGACGTCACATGGTATCGCGAGACCCGAGGTCCGCGTGACGGTCCCAGTGAGGCCTTCGGCGGTTTTGAGCTCTGGTGCTCCTCCATCTATGAGCATACACGCGTCCGAGGACTAGTTAGGTGGCTGGCGGTGTGGTACCACGGGAGAGGCGCTTCCCTGCGGTGCAGCAGCACATTGACGGTGTAGTGGATCCATCTTCTACTCAGGCCACGGAGGGTTGTGTGACTGCAATACAGGCTTTTACCACTCAGCATTGCTGTAAGTAGGGTTTCAGTTTTAGCCCCACTGGACGCCATCACTTTATTAGTGTGTTCCCTGCCCAACAAACATTTGTTTGTTGTTTTTATGTGTATTTTTTAATTATATATTAAATTACTGTCTATATTTGTACACTATATCAGTGATTTGTAGTCTGTATTTAGTTGCACTATGATCTTTTTTCTCTTTTTTTCTTCTCTTTTATGTTGTGGTCCTATATGTCTGTTTGTTTGAGATTGCATTGAGGACACTTCTATGGAACTCATCCCAACCCTTTGAATTGGACTACATTTGGTCAGATTTTCATTCCTTTTGGCGCCGGTTTATTTTTATTAATGGTGCACCTGCTGGCTTACAGGACTCCTGAGTCTCCCGCTGGCTGTTATGGGGAATATCACCATGACAGGCATCTGAGGTAGTGTCTGGGTCCTACTCACATACGATGCAGCGCCTCCACCCCATCAGGACCTCTGCGGCTGCAGGGGAAGTATCTGATGGGGAACTCCTTCTTGGTGGATCCACCTGCTGAATGACTCCACACTCACACAGGAGGGATCTTTTGAACCAGGGCATCTTTAATGTCATCTCCTCTGGCAGACTGCCCATCATTGCGGACGACACTTAGCCGCTCATTTCTTTGGAGTACTCCATGCAGAAGGTTCCTCCTCTCTTAATTAGGATGCTCTTCCACCTCTCCCCGAAGGGAGACCACAGCAGTGCCAGATACCTGGACACAGTGTGTAAGCAACTTGCACTGAAGTATCTGGCAGGCAGACTTGCACTTCTGCAGACACTTCACTCAGGAACATTAACACAGACAGAACCAGAATCAGACTCACTAACTTTAGGCAGTTCTGTGTCTTATATAGACTCCAGAAACAGACCCACCTCTGTGTCACTAACAGTGGACACAAAGCATGTTGTCACTTCCTTTGCTACATATGACACTTCACCAGGGTTTGAGGGCAAACCTCCATGATTGTTACTGGCAACCCTGCATTCTTACCAGGATTACTGCCAGCATGAAGGAGATATGTACACCAATTTTACACAGAGCGGTGTGTATGTGTAACACACAGAGCGGTGTGTATGTGTAACACGCAGAGCAGTGTGTATGTGTAACACGCAGAGCAGTGTGTATGTGTAACACGCAGAGCGGTGTGTATGTGTAACACGCAGAGCGGTGTGTATGTGTAACACGCAGAGCGGTGTGTATGTGTAACACGCAGAGCGGTGTGTATGTGTAACATGCAGAGCGGAGTGTATCTGTAACACACAGGGCAGTGTATCTGTAACACACAAAGCAGTGTGTATCTGTAACACACAAAGCAGTGTGTATCTGTAACACAGAGAGCAGTGTGTATCTGTAACACACAGAGCAGTGTGTATCTGTATCACACAGAGCAGTGTATATGTGTAACACAGAGCAGTGTATCTGTAACACACAGCAGTGTATCTGTAACACACAGGGCAGTGCATCTGTAACACACAAAGCAGTGTGTATCTGTAACACACAGAGCAGTGTGTATCTGTATCACACAGAGCAGTGTGTATGTGTAACACAGAGCAGTGTATCTGTAACACGCAGCAGTGTATCTGTAACACACAGAGCAGTGTGTATGTGTAACACACAGAGCAGTGTGTATCTGTAACACACAGAGCAGTGTGTATCTGTAACACACAGAGCAGTGTGTATGTGTAACACACAGAGCAGTGTGTATCTGTAACACACAGAGCAGTGTGTATCTGTAACACACAGAGCAGTGTGCATGTGTAACACACAGAGCAGTGTGTATCTGTAACACACAGAGCAGTGTGTATCTGTAACACAGAGCAGTGTGCATGTGTAACACACAGAGCAGTGTGTATGTGTAATACACAGAGCAGTGTGTGTGTGTGTGTAATACACAGAGCAGTGTGCATGTGTAACACACAGAGCAGTGTGCATGTGTAACACACAGAGCAGTGTGCATGTGTAACACAGAGAGCAGTGTGCATGTGTAACACAGAGAGCAGTGTGCATGTGTAATACACAGAGCAGTGTGCATGTGTAATACACAGAGCAGTGTGCATGTGTAATACACAGAGCAGTGTGCATGTGTAATACACAGAGCAGTGTGCATGTGTAATACACAGAGCAGTGTGTATAAGTAACCCACAGAGCAGTGTGCATGTGTAATACACAGAGCAGTGTGCATGTGTAATACACAGAGCAGTGTGCATGTGTAATACACAGAGCAGTGTGCATGTGTAATACACAGAGCAGTGTGCATGTGTAATACACAGAGCAGTGTGTATAAGTAACCCACAGAGCAGTGTATATCTGTAACACACAGAGTAGTGTGTATCTGTAACACACAGAGCAGTGTGCATATGTAACACAGAGCAGTGTGCATGTGTAACACACAGAGCAGTGTGTATGTGTAATACACAGAGCAGTGTGTTTGTGTAATACACAGAGCAGTGTGCATGTGTAACACACAGAGCAGTGTGTATCTGTATCACACAGAGCAGTGTATATGTGTAACACAGAGCAGTGTATCTGTAACACACAGCAGTGTATCTGTAACACACAGGGCAGTGCATCTGTAACACACAAAGCAGTGTGTATCTGTAACACACAGAGCAGTGTGTATCTGTATCACACAGAGCAGTGTGTATGTGTAACACAGAGCAGTGTATCTGTAACACACAGAGCAGTGTGTATCTGTAACACAGAGCAGTGTGTATGTGTAATACACAGAGCAGTGTGTGTGTGTGTAATACACAGAGCAGTGTGCATGTGTAACACACAGAGCAGTGTGCATGTGTAACACACAGAGCAGTGTGCATGTGTAATAGACAGAGCAGTGTGTATGTGTAATACACAGAGCAGTGTGCATGTGTAATACACAGAGCAGTGTGCATGTGTAATACACAGAGCAGTGTGCATGTGTAATACACAGAGCAGTGTGCATGTGTAATACACAGAGCAGTGTGTATAAGTAACCCACAGAGCAGTGTGCATGTGTAATACACAGAGCAGTGTGTATCTGTAATACACAGAGCAGTGTATATGTGTAACACACAGAGCAGTGTGCATGTGTAATACACAGAGCAGTGTGTATCTGTAATACACAGAGCAGTGTGCATATGTAACACAGAGCAGTGTGTATGTGTAACACACAGAGCAGTGTGTATCTGTAACACACAGAGCAGTGTGTATGTGTAACACACAGAGCAGTGTGTATGTGTAACACACAGAGCGGTGTGTATGTGTAACACACAGAGCGGTGTGTATGTGTGACACAGAGCAGTGTGTATGTGTAACACACAGAGCGGTGTGTATGTGTGACACAGAGCGGTGTGCATGTGTAACACACAGAGCGGTGTGTATGTGTAACACACAGAGCAGTGTGCATGTGTAACACACAGAGCAGTGTGCATGTGTAACACACAGAGCAGTGTGTATGTGTAACACACAGAGCAGTGTGTATCTGTAACACACAGAGTAGTGTGTATCTGTAACACACAGAGCAGTGTGCATATGTAACACAGAGCAGTGTGCATGTGTAATACACAGAGCAGTGTGTATCTGTAACACACAGAGCAGTGTGTATCTGTAACACACAGAGCAGTGTGTATGTGTAACACACAGAGCAGTGTGTTTCTGTAACACACAGAGTAGTGTGTATCTGTAACACACAGAGCAGTGTGCATGTGTAACACACAGAGCAGTGTGTATCTGTAACACACAGAGTAGTGTGTATCTGTAACACACAGAGCAGTGTGCATATGTACAGTAACACAGAGCAGTGTGCATGTGTAACACACAGAGCAGTGTGTATGTGTAATACACAGAGCAGTGTGTATCTGTAACACACAGAGCAGTGTGTATGTGTAATACACAGAGCAGTGTGTATCCCCTTCCGGTTGCAGGACTCTCCTACTTCCCTACGTCAGCAGCACTGGGGGGAGGGGGGAGTTAGAACTCTGCCCTCCTGCAGGAAGGGAGCGCAGCCATCGGGACCTGGGTAAGGAGGATTCTGGGAAGAGAGACAGGTCAGGTTAGAGAGGTGACGAGCTGGGAAGAGGTGCTGGCTGGTTATAGGCTGTATAAACCCCCGCAGTGCAGGGGGTCCAGCAATACAAGGGGCTGCCACTGTGTGCTGTGTATCGCTATGTACCACACGCGTGTAGCATGTACCATGTAGCATGCTAAGATTTTCCTGGTCACAAATAAAGTGAATAGGGAAAGTCTTACAACTCCAGGCAGTGCCGTGCTAATGCATCCTCGTCGAATATTTGTTATTTATATGATTGTCACATGTATTACTGCTGTGAAGCGCTGTGTACATTAATGGCGCTGAGCCAGGAGCTCCGGTATTCTGCAAGTATCACTGTTTTTTGGAGTGCTACACACCCATATTATTCGCTGTATAAATACAGACACACAGACATACATATACATACATACATATACATACATACACATGATACACAGACATACACAGACATACATATACATACATACTTATACATACATACATATACATGATACACAGACATACATATACATACATACATATACATTCATACACATGATACACAGACATACAGACATACATATACATACATACTTATACATACATACACATGATACACAGACATACAGACATACATATACATACATACTTATACATACACATACATACATACATATACATGATACACAGACATACATATACATACATACATATACATTCATACACATGATACACAGACATACAGACATATATATACATACATACATACTTATACATACACATACATACATACATATACATGATACACAGACATACATATACATACATACATATACATACATACACATGATACACAGACATACAGACATACATATACATACATACTTATACATACACATACATACATACATATACATGATACACAGACATACATATACAGACATACATGTACATACATACACATGATACTAATTAGTAGGCAGTTTTGTGCGTGAAGTCAGTGGTCAGTGTTAAGGGAGAACACCCTACGTGTGTTTCTTTCTGTGTTAAAAGGGATTTCCTTTTCATGTAGTACTCGCGTGTTTCGCGTAGTACTCGCGTGTTTCACGTAGTACTCGCGTGTTTCACGTAGAACTCACATCTCTAACATAGTACTCGCGTGTTTCACGTTGTACTCGCGTGTTTTATGTAGATAAGCAGCCTTGTGTCAGGGTACAATAATCATCCCGATGGTATTACCTGGGGGTAACCTGACTCCTGAGTGCACTTTCTGCCACAGGAATCCGTACTTATTATATTATTTATAAAAATATTTTATATAGTGGAACCGTTGCAATAAATAGCTTCAGGGTGCATCAGTTGTGGGGTCCTCAGGCAGGACGTGTGCAGGGGAGCGCCCGAGTAATATAATATAGTTATTCTGTGTGAGTAACTGGGGTACACTTCTCACTGACTATCCAATGTCCCCCATCACTGTCCCCTGCCACAGATCCCTCTGCCCTGTCCCTGTCCCCTGTCACAGGTCCCTCTGCCCCTTCCCTGTCCCCTGTCACAGATCCCTGTCACAAATCCCTCTGCCCTTCCCTGCCCCCCGTCATTATCCCCCGTCACAGATCCCTCTGACCCTTCCCTGTCCCCCGTCAAGGGTCCCTCTGCCCCTTCCCTGTCCCCTGTCACAGATCTCTCTGCCCATTCCCTGTCCCCTGTCACTAATCCCTCTGCCCCTTCCCTGTCCCCCGTCACAGATCTCTCTGCCCCTTCCCTGCCCCCCGTCACTGTCCCCCGTCACAGATCCCTCTGCCCCTTCCCTGCCCCCTGTCACTGTCCCCCGTCACAGATCCCTCTGCCCCTTCCCTGTCCCTTGTCACAGATCCCTCTGCCCCTTCCCTGTCCCTTGTCACAGATCCCTCTGACGCTTCCCTGTCCCCTGCCACAGATCCCTCTGCCCCTTCCCTATCCCCTGTCACAGGTCCCTCTGCCCCTTCCCTGTCCCCTGTCACAGATCCCTCTGCCCCTTCCCTATCCCCTGTCACAGATCCCTCTGCCCCTTCCCTATCCCCTGTCACAGATCCCTCTGCACCTTCCCTGTCCCCTGTCACAGATCCCTCTGCCCCGTCCCTGTCCCCTGTCACTGTCACCGTCACAGATCCCTCTGCCCCTTCCCTATCCCCTGTCACAGATCCCTCTGCCCCTTCCCTGTCCCTTGTCACATATCCCTCTGCAACTTCCCTGTCCCCCGTCGCTAATCCCTCTGCCCCTTCCCTGTCCCCTGTCACATATCCTTCTGCACCTTCCCTGTCCCCTGTCGCTAATCCCTCTGCCCCTCCCTGTCCCCTGTCACAGATCTCTCTGCCCCGTCCCTGTCCCCTGTCACAGATCCCTCTACCCCTTCCCTGTCCCCTGTCACAGATCCCTCTTCCTCTTCCCTGTCCCCTGTCACAGGTCCCTCTGCCCCTTCCCTGTCCCCTGTCACAGGTCCCTCTGCCCCTTCCCTGTCCCCTGTCACAGATCCCTTTGCCCCTTCCCTGTCCCCTGTCACAGATCCCTCTGCCCCTTCCCTGTCCCCTGTCACAGATCCCTCTGCCCCTTCCCTGTCCCCTGTCACAGATCCCTCTGCCCTGCCCTGTCCCGTCACAGATCTCTCTGCCCCTTCCCTGTCCCGTCACAGATCCCTCTGCCCCTTCCCTGTCCCTTGTCACAGATCCCTCTGACCCTTCCCTGTCCCCTGCCACAGATCCCTCTGCCCCTTCCATATCCCCTGTCACAGGTCCCTCTGCCCCTTCCCTATCCCCTGTCACAGATCCCTCTGCCCCTTCCCTATCCCCTGTCACAGGTCCCTCTGCCCCTTCCCTGTCCCCTGTCACAGATCCCTCTGCCCCTTCCCTATCCCCTGTCACAGATCCCTCTGCCCCTTCCCTATCCCCTGTCACAGATCCCTCTGCCCCTTCCCTATCCCCTGTCACAGATCCCTCTGCCCCTTCCCTGTCCCCTGTCACAGATCCCTCTGCCCCTTCCCTATCCCCTGTCACAGATCTCTCTGCCCCTTCCCTATCCCCTGTCACAGATCCCTCTGCACCTTCCCTGTCCCCTGTCACAGATCCCTCTGCCCCGTCCCTGTCCCCTGTCACTGTCACCGTCACAGATCCCTCTGCCCCTTCCCTGTCCCCTGTCACATATCCCTCTGCACCTTCCCTGTCCCCTGTCACAAATCCCTCTGCCCCTTCCCTGTCCCCTGTCACATATCCTTCTGCACCTTCCCTGTCCCCTGTCGCTAATCCCTCTGCCCCTCCCTGTCCCCTGTCAAAGATCTCTCTGCCCCTTCCCTGTCCCCTGTCACAGATCTCTCTGCCCCGTCCCTGTCCCCTGTCACAGATCCCTCTACCCCTTCCCTGTCCCCTGTCACAGATCCCTCTTCCTCTTCCCTGTCCCCTGTCACAGGTCCCTCTGCCCCTTCCCTGTCCCCTGTCACAGGTCCCTCTGCCCCTTCCCTGTCCCCTGTCACAGATCCCTCTGCCCTGCCCTGTCCCATCACAGATCTCTCTGCCCCTTCCCTGTCCCGTCACAGATCCCTCTGCCCCTTCCCTGTCCCTTGTCACAGATCCCTCTGCCCTGCCCTGTCCCCTGTCACAGATCTCTCTGCCCCTTCCCTGTCCCCTGTCGTAGATCCCTCTGCCCCTTCCGTATCCCCTGTCACAGGTCCCTCTGCCCCTTCCCTGTCCCCTGTCACAGGTCCCTCTGCCCCTTCCCTGTCCCCTGTCACAGGTCCCTCTGCCCCTTCCCTGTCCCCTGTCACAGATCTCTCTGCCCCTTCCCTATCCCCTGTCACAGATCTCTCTGCCCCTTCCCTATCCCCTGTCACAGATCTCTCTGCCCCTTCCCTGTCCCCTGTCACAGGTCCCTCTGCCCCTTCCCTATCCCCTGTCACAGATCTCTCTGCCCCTTCCCTGTCCCCTGTCACAGATCCCTCTGCCCGTTCCCTATCCCCTGTCACAGATCTCTCTGCCCCTTCCCTGTCCCCTGTCACAGATCCCTCTGCCCCGTCCCTGTCCCCTGTCACAGATCCCTCTGCCCCTCCCCTATCCCGTCACTGTCACAGATCCCTCTGCCCCTTCCCTGTCCCCTGTCACAGATCCCTCTGCCCCTTCCCTATCCCCTGTCACAGATCTCTCTGCCCCTTCCCTGTCCCCTGTCACAGGTCCCTCTGCCCCTTCCCTATCCCCTGTCACAGATCCATCTGCCCCTTCCCTGTCCCCTGTCACAGATCCCTCTGCCCCTGCCACTGTCCCCTGTCACTGTCACCGTCACAGATCCCTCTGCACCTTCCCTGTCCCCTGTCGCTAATCCCTCTGCCCCCTCCCTGTCCCCTGTCACAGATCTCTCTGCCCCTTCCCTGTCCCCTGTCACAGATCCCTCTGCCCCTTCCCTGTCCCATGTCACAGATCCCTCTGCCCCTTCCCTGTCCCCTGTCACAGATCTCTCTGCCCCTTCCCTGTCCCCTGTCACAGATCTCTCTGCCCCATTCCCTGTCCCTTGTCACAGATCTCTCTGCCCCTTCCCTGTCCCTTGTCACAGATCCCTCTGCCCCTTCCCTGTCACAGATCCCTCTGCCCCTTCCCTGTCCCTTGTCACAGATCCCTCATCCTCTTCCCTGTCCCGTCACAGATCCCTCGTCCCCTTCCCTGTCCCCTGTCACAGATCCCTCTGCCCCTTCCCTGTACCCTGTCACAGGTCCCTCTGCCCCTTCCCTGTCCCCTGTCACAGGTCCCTCTGCCCCTTCCCTGTCCCGTCACAGGTCCCTCTGCCCCTTCCCTGTCCCCTGTCACAGATCCCTCTGCCCCTTCCCTGTCCCCTGTCACAGGTCCCTCTGCCCCTTCCCTGTCCCCTGTCACAGGTCCCTCTGCCCCTTCCCTGTCCCCTGTCACAGGTCCCTCTGCCCCTTCCCTGTTCCCTGTCACAAATCCCTCTGCCCCTTCCCTGTCCCTTGTCGCAGATCTCTCTGCCCCTTCCCTGTCCCCTGTCACAGATCCCTCTGCCCCCTCCCTGTCCCCTGTCACAGATCCCTCTGCCCCTTCCCTGTCCCCTGTCACAGATCCCTCTGCCCCTTCCCTGTCCCCTGTCACAGGTCCCTCTGCCCCTTCCCTGTCCCCTGTCACAGGTCCCTCTGCCCCTTCCCTGTCCCCTGTCACAGATCCCTCTGCCCCTTCCCTGTCCCCTGTCACAGATCCCTCTGCCCCTTCCCTGTCCCCTGTCACATATCCCTCTGCACCTTCCCTGTCCCCTGTCGCTAATCCCTCTGCCCCTTCCCTATCCCCTGTCACAGATCCCTCTGCCCCTTCCCTATCCCCTGTCACAGATCTCTCTGCCCCTTCCCTGTCCCTTGTCACAGATCTCTCTGCCCCTTCATTGTCCCCTGTCACAGATCCCTCTGCCCCTTCCCTGTCCCTTGTCACAGATCCCTCTGCCCCTTCCCTGTCCCCTGTCACAGATCCCTCTGCCCCTTCCCTGTCCCTTGTCACAGATCCCTCATCCTCTTCCCTGTCCCCTGTCACAGATCCCTCGTCCCCTTCCCTGTCCCCTGTCACAGATCTCTCTGCCCCTTCCCTGTCCCCTGTCACAGGTCCCTCTGCCCCTTCCCTGTCCCGTCACAGATCCCTCTGCCCCTTCCCTGTCCCCTGTCACAGATCCCTCTGCCCCTTCCCTGTCCCCTGTCACAGATCCCTCTGCCCCTTCCCTGTCCCCTGTCACAGATCCCTCTGCCCCGTCCCTGTCCCCTGTCACTGTCACCGTCACAGATCCCTCTGCCCCTGCCACTGTCCCCTGTCACTGTCACCGTCACAGATCCCTCTGCACCTTCCCTGTCCCCTGTCGCTAATCCCTCTGCCCCTCCCTGTCCCCTGTCACAGATCTCTCTGCCCCTTCCCTGTCCCCTGTCACAGATCCCTCTGTCCCTTCCCTGTCCCTTGTCACAGATCCCTCTGCCCCTTCCCTGTCCCCTGTCACAGATCCCTCTGCCCCTTCCCTGTCCCCTGTCACAGATCTCTCTGCCCCTTCCCTGTCCCCTGTCACAGATCTCTCTGCCCCTTCCCTGTCCCTTGTCACAGATCTCTCTGCCCCTTCCCTGTCCCCTGTCACAGATCTCTCTGCCCCTTCCCTGTCCCCTGTCACAGATCCCTCTGCCCCTTCCCTGTCCCTTGTCACAGATCCCTCTGCCCCTTCCCTGTCCCCTGTCACAGATCCCTCTGCCCCTTCCCTGTCCCTTGTCACAGATCCCTCATCCTCTTCCCTGTCCCGTCACAGATCCCTCGTCCCCTTCCCTGTCCCCTGTCACAGATCCCTCTGCCCCTTCCCTGTCCCCTGTCACAGGTCCCTCTGCCCCTTCCCTGTCCCCTGTCACAGGTCCCTCTGCCCCTTCCCTGTCCCGTCACAGGTCCCTCTGCCCCTTCCCTGTCCCCTGTCACAGATCCGTCTGCCCCTTCCCTGTCCCCTGTCACAGGTCCCTCTGCCCCTTCCCTGTCCCCTGTCACAGGTCCCTCTGCCCCTTCCCTGTCCCCTGTCACAGGTCCCTCTGCCCCTTCCCTGTTCCCTGTCACAAATCCCTCTGCCCCTTCCCTGTCCCTTGTCGCAGATCTCTCTGCCCCTTCCCTGTCCCCTGTCACAGATCCCTCTGCCCCCTCCCTGTCCCCTGTCACAGATCCCTCTGCCCCTTCCCTGTCCCCTGTCACAGATCCCTCTGCCCCTTCCCTGTCCCCTGTCACAGGTCCCTTTGCCCCTTCCCTGTCCCCTGTCACAGGTCCCTCTGCCCCTTCCCTGTCCCCTGTCACAGATCCCTCTGCCCCTTCCCTGTCCCCTGTCACAGATCCCTCTGCCCCTTCCCTGTCCCCTGTCACAGGTCCCTCTGCCCCTTCCCTGTCCCCTGTCACATATCCCTCTGCACCTTCCCTGTCCCCTGTCGCTAATCCCTCTGCCCCTTCCCTATCCCCTGTCACAGATCCCTCTGCACCTTCCCTGTCCCCTGTCGCTAATCCCTCTGCCCCTTCCCTATCCCCTGTCACAGATCTCTCTGCCCCTTCCCTGTCCCTTGTCACAGATCTCTCTGCCCCTTCATTGTCCCCTGTCACAGATCCCTCTGCCCCTTCCCTGTCCCTTGTCACAGATCCCTCTGCCCCTTCCCTGTCCCCTGTCACAGATCCCTCTGCCCCTTCCCTGTCCCTTGTCACAGATCCCTCATCCTCTTCCCTGTCCCCTGTCACAGATCCCTCTGCCCCTTCCCTGTCCCCTGTCACAGATCCCTCTGCCCCTTCCCTGTCCCCTGTCACAGATCCCTCTGCCCCGTCCCTGTCCCCTGTCACTGTCACCGTCACAGATCCCTCTGCCCCTGCCACTGTCCCCTGTCACTGTCACCGTCACAGATCCCTCTGCACCTTCCCTGTCCCCTGTCGCTAATCCCTCTGCCCCTCCCTGTCCCCTGTCACAGATCTCTCTGCCCCTTCCCTGTCCCCTGTCACAGATCCCTCTGCCCCTTCCCTGTCCCCTGTCACAGATCTCTCTGCCCCTTCCCTGTCCCCTGTCACAGATCTCTCTGCCCCTTCCCTGTCCCTTGTCACAGATCTCTCTGCCCCTTCCCTGTCCCCTGTCACAGATCTCTCTGCCCCTTCCCTGTCCCCTGTCACAGATCCCTCTGCCCCTTCCCTGTCCCTTGTCACAGATCCCTCTGCCCCTTCCCTGTCCCCTGTCACAGATCCCTCTGCCCCTTCCCTGTCCCTTGTCACAGATCCCTCATCCTCTTCCCTGTCCCCTGTCACAGATCCCTCGTCCCCTTCCCTGTCCCCTGTCACAGATCTCTCTGCCCCTTCCCTGTCCCCTGTCACAGGTTCCTCGTCCCCTTCCCTGTCCCCTGTCACAGATCCCTCTGCCCCTTCCCTGTCCCCTGTCACAGATCCCTCTGCCCCTTCCCTGTCCCCTGTCACAGATCCCTCTGCCCCTTCCCTGTCCCCTGTCACAGGTCCCTCTGCCCCTTCCCTGTCCCCTGTCACAGGTCCCTCTGCCCCTTCCCTGTCCCCTGTCACAGATCCCTCTGCCCCTTCCCTATCCCCTGTCACAGATCCCTCTGCCCCTTTCCTGTCCCCTGTCACAGATCCCTCTGCCCCTTCCGTCCCCTGTCACAGATCCCTCTGCCCCTTCCCTGTCCCTTGTCACAGATCCCTCATCCTCTTCCCTGTCCCCTGTCACAGATCCCTCTGCCCCTTCCCTGTCCCCTGTCACAGATCCCTCTGCCCCTTCCCTGTCCCCTGTCACAGATCCCTCTGCCCATTCCCTGTCCATTCACAGATCCCTCTGCCCCTCCCCTATCCCCTGTCACTGTCACAGATCCCTCTGCCCCTGCCACTGTCCCCTGTCACTGTCACAGGTCCCTCCGCCCCTTCTCTGTCCCCTGTCACAGATCCCTCTGCCCCTTCCCTATCCCCTGTCACAGATCCCTCTGCCCCTTCCCTATCTCCTGTCACAGATCCCTCTGCCCCTTCCCTATCCCCTGTCTCAGATCCCTCTGCCCCTTCCCTGTCCCTTGTCACAGATCCCTCATCCTCTTCCCTGTCCCCTGTCACAGATCCCTCTGCCCCTTCCCTGTCCCCTGTCACAGATCCCTCTGCCCCTTCCCTGTCCCCTGCCACAGATCCCTCTGCCCCTTTCCTGTCCCTTCACAGATCCCTCTGCCCCTCCCCTGTCACTGTCACAGATCCCTCTGCTCCTGCCACTGTCCCCTGTCACTGTCACAGATCCCTCTGCCCCTTCCCTGTCCCGTCACTGTCCCTTGCCCCCTGTCACAGATCCCTCTGCCCCTTCACTGTTCCCTGCAGGATATGGCAGACACTGTCTGGGTTCTGAGGGGGTCTCCCTGAAACTGTGGGAGACCCGGAAAATGACTAATACCCATCAGGTTTGCATGCAACACATCGCTGGGTAATGTTCCGCTTCTCTCTCTATAACACATCTCTGCTTCCCTGCAGGTCGGGGCCTCTCTATATAAAACACGTCACAGTCTCTGCTCCCCTGCAGGTCGGGGCCTCTCTCTGTATAACACACGTCACAGTCCCTGCTCTCCCCTGCAGGTCGGGGCCTCTCTCTATATAACACACGTCAGTCTCTGCTCTCCCCTGCAGGTCGGGGTCTCTCTTTATATAACACACGTCACAGTCTCTGCTCTCCCCTGCAGGTCGGGGCCTCTCTCTATATAACACACGTCAGTCTCTGCTCTCCCCTGCAGGTCGGGGCCTCTCTCTATATAACACACGTCACAGTCTCTGCTCTCCCCTGCAGGTCGGGGCAGGGGGCTGTGGAGATGCCCCTGATTTGCCTGTCAGACTATGAAGCCTACGCCAAACAGCACCTGCCCAAAGCCACCTGGGAGTATTATGCCGCGGGAGCTGATGACTGCTGCACCCGGGATGATAACCTGCTCGCGTTCAGAAGGTAACAGCTTCAGCCGTTGCTGTGCGCTCTGTGTGCGCTCTGTGTGCGCTCTCTGTAACATGTTCCACCAACTCAAATACAGATATATACTGTATATACAGTACACACGTGTTTTGCTAATTATCTATGTTTCAGATCTAGGGGTGCCAGACGGCCTCTCCAAAAAAACTGGACACAATGGTGAAAGGTGCCACACGCTCGACACACAAACACACATACCTGTGCTCCATGCTGTTTCCTCCACCTAATACCTAATACTGGTATACACATACACGCCCAGAGATGTAATACCGGTATACACATACACGCCCAGAGAGGTAATACCGGTATAAACATACACGCCCAGAGAGGTAATACCGGTATACACATACACGCCCAGAGAGGTAATACCGGTATACACATACACGCCCAGAGAGGTAATACCGGTATAAACATACACGCCCAGAGAGGTAATACCGGTATACACATACACGCCCAGAGAGGTAATACCGGTATACACATACACGCCCAGAGAGGTAATACCGGTATACACATACACGCCCAGAGAGGTAATACTGATATACACACACACCCAGAGAGGTAATACCGGTATACACATACACGGCAGAGAGGTAATACTGGTATACACATACACGCCCAGAGAGGTAATACCGGTATACACATACACGCCCAGAGAGGTAATACCGGTATACACGTACACGCCCAGAGAGGTAATATCGGTATATACTGCGATGCTCACACCACGTTGTAGCATCTTTTAGTCCCAGATTAAGGCAGGAAACATCGTACTTCTCTTACGTGGAGTTTATTTAAAGGGATTAAATCATATGCTAACAGGCCCACCGTCCCTTTAAATCAAAACAGCACATAAAAATAACACCTATTCCCTTTAGGGAACGCTAACTACACCTTAGCTTTCACCCTCACTAACTGCATGGCCAGCTAAGCTGGTTCCCAAGCCAAAACATACCCTGGCATATGCAAAATCTACACAGTCTCTGCACACAATAATAAGGGTTTTGCTTATCTTAGTCCTTTTGGAGCAGACATCCCTGCCTTGTCGTCCTTCCTTCCTAGGGGAACTCGGCCCTGCGTTGAGCCCAGAGAAACTCTCCTCTGTAAATGCCAAGGAGCGGACATCCCCACTTTAGTACAGCCTTGTTGTTCTTCTTCTTAGGGGAACTCAGCCCAACGTTGAGCCCAGAGAAACTCCTCTGTAGGTCCTCTATACCAGCTTTTGCCACTGGGGAGCACTTCTATCTCCCCCCTTCTCTGGGGAAAACAGTCTCTCCGCATAGCAGCTTTCAGTCTGTCTTTTAAACCACTTCTTTTTCACTCAGGCCAGGCTGATTAACTTCATTAGTTAGCAGCTGCTGCTGGCTTCTCTTTGATAAATTAACTTTCTGTTGACTGGAAAGCACACTTACTGCACTGTTACAGCCCCTAGAGGACAGTGATGGTATCACAACACATACACGCCCAGAGAGGTAATATCGGTATACACGCCCAGAGAGGTATTACTGGTATACAGTACACATACACGCCCAGAGAGGTAATACCGGTAAATACATACACGCCCAGTGAGGTAATACTGGTATACACATACATGTCCAGAGAGGTAATACCAGACACATACACGCCCAGAGAGGTAATACCAGACACATACAGTACATGTCCGGTGGCACCTCAATTTTTTTAGTGGACAGTGTCCAAATACAGGACAGTCTAGCGCAGTACTGGACACCTGGCAACCCTATTCGGACCCCATCGAGACCTTTAGGTCTACAGACCATTTTCAATATATATGTAAATTGGAGTAGTGCTGTCATCGCAATATTATAATGGGAAGGGGGTTGGGTGGGGTGGGGTTTGGGTGAGATAAGTGTTTAGATGGGGAGGGGGTTTGGATGGGGAGGGGTTTGGATGGGAAGGGGTTTGGATGGGAAGGGGTTTGGATGGGTAGGGGTTTGGATGGGTAGGGGTTTGGATGGGTAGGGGTTTGGATGGTTAGGAGTTTGGATGGGAAGGGGTTTGGATGGGTAGGGCTTTGGATGGGTAGAGGTTTGGATGGGAAGGGGTTTGTATGGGTAGAGGTTTGGATGGGAAGGGGTTTGGATGGGAAGGGGTTTGGATGGGTAGAGGTTTGGATGGGTAGGGGTTTAGATGGGTAGGGGTTTGGATGGGTAGGGGTTTGGATGGGAAGGGGTTTGGATGGGAAGGGGTTTGGATGGGTAGGGGTTTGGATGGGTAGGGGTTTGGATGGGTAGGGGTTTGGATGGTTAGGAGTTTGGATGGGAAGGGGTTTGGATGGGTAGGGCTTTGGATGGGTAGAGGTTTGGATGGGAAGGGGTTTGTATGGGTAGAGGTTTGGATGGGAAGGGGTTTGGATGGGAAGGGGTTTGGATGGGAAGGGGTTTGGATGGGTAGAGGTTTGGATGGGTAGGGGTTTGGATGGGAAGGGGTTTGGATGGGAAGGGGTTTGGATGGGAAGGGGTTTGGATAGGTAAGGGTTTGGATGGGTAGGGGTTTGGATGGGTAGGGGTTTGGATGGGAAGGGGTTTGGATAGGTAAGGGTTTGGATGGGTAGGGGTTTGGATGGGTAGGGGTTTGGATGGGTAGGGGTTTGGATGCCAAGCTGTAACAATAATGTAAAGAATAACCCTACTGATGGTGTAGGGTCATTTACTAAAATGGTGTATGTAGCTCGTAGTATCTGCCAGTTTGTTGGGATCTGCTACATAATCCCAGGTAATTATTGACACCGCCCGCTCCTTCATTGGCAGATTGAATCGGGATTGTAGTGGCCCCTGAGAGCGATTGTGATGTGTTCAATTCTTAGAATTCTGACCAACGCATTTCTCCACCTCGTCCACCATAACCCCCTCGTACGTCAGAACATATGGACTACGATTGAGGACGGAGCAACATAACATTTAGGAGTGAATTCTATAAAGTCTGAAGCAGCCGTTTGGCCATTTTCATCCGACCCCTAAATAACCACTCCGGATAATATAGAAATGACCCCTCAGTCTCTCGCTGCCATCCAAAGCATTTACATATATTAGCATATGGCTAATGGGAGGGATTTCTTCATAGCGCAGGTACACACTAATAGTAGCTGGCAGGTCCGTGTGCAAAAACACCGCCATGTTACCGAAGGGTGGGAATTTTGGTTCGAAATTCTTTTTTCCTGTTTTGGTTTTACCAAAACTTAATTTTGTTCTAAATTTCTTTAAAAAAAAACTCTTGGGAAGGAATAATACATTTGTTTTTTATAAAGTTTGGTTGAATTTCTCTGAAACATTCACCCATTTTATTTCATTTAAACAAAAATCAGGTTGGAGAGGATTGTCCCTCCGGTGGATTTCGGCCTGCCTTGCCTGCTTATAACACTAAACATGAAAACAAAAAGAAAGCACAAAAAAGGGAAAAACACAATTAATAAAGATAATAACCTTTATAGTAACCTTAACAATTACATGCTACAAAACATTACATAAAATAAAGGTTCACATGAACCCACACTCTCACACTCACTCTCTCACACTCTCTCACACTCTCTCACACACTCTCACACACTCTCACACACTCTCACACTCTCTCACACTCTCTCACACTCTCACACTCTCTCACACTCTCTCACACTCTCTCACACACTCTCACACTCTCTCACACTCTCTCACACTCTCTCACACTCTCACTCTCTCACACTCGCAGAGTACTACCCTGAAACAAAGCCCATAGGTCGAATGGTGTTAAGTCCTGGGATACGGTTTAGATGTTACCACAGCGTACATTGAGTGTAAACAGGGAGCACACTTCATGCGCGGTGAGGGAAGGAACCACCGCAGTCTCTCGAGCTCCCGTCGTCACCGCCGTTCTCCGCCGCGTGATGACGTCACCTCCCATGCTTATAACACTGCCGTTTCTGTAGCGCTGATCCCACCAGGGACGTTGTTAATAACACATCATAACTTGCATATTATGGAGATTGGGCCATTTTCTTAACAAATGATGGTAACTGGAGGCGATCCTGGGGGTTTTCTTTATTGATGCAGGGTTGAAGCAGGAAGGGGGTCTCCGGGGCAGAACCCCCATTCATGTCAGCTCCGGGGGAATCCCTGCTTCTGGTGATACTTGCCTTCATAGTGGGTGTCGGTAGCGGTAGCCACTCCAGGGTTCACTACAGTATATGGCGGCTTTTCACAGCTCCCGGGCCCTGTGGGCCAATAGGAAGCCGTGATGTCATCCGGGGCGGCTTCCCATTGGCAGCGTTAAACTGCAGGAGATACGTACCTCCGATGGGGGTGCCAGTATGTCCGGAAGCAGGGGGTCCCCCGAGCTGAAATTAACGGCGTTCAGCTCCGGAGACCCCCTGCTTCAAACCTGTATTTAAAAAAAAAGCTGTGTGTGCTCGCGCATAATACAGCGGCAGCCGGCGTTATCCTCCTGCGGCTGCCACCGCAAGATTTTTAAAAACGCGGCGGCGCGCGGCTTTTTTTCCTTAGGTTTCCCGCGCCGCGGGCGCTTTCAATGATAAGCGCCATTAGCGCTTATCTGATGATGCGGCCGCCGCGCGGGAAACTCCGATTGAAACGGAGAAACTCCGTGTAAGCAGCCGGGTAAGAAGGAGGATAAAGGCGGCTGGCACAGTAAGCGAAACTTCTCTGTCTTTTGTCACTGTTTTGTCACAGAAATTGTATTTGTTAAAACGCAAAGAAGTTTGACTTAGAACACGTGTTTTAGCTATTTGCACTTCTATATTTATAGTAACTGGGAATTCTGTGTGCGTGTGTGTCAGTGTGTGCGTGTGTGTGTCAGTCAGTCCATGTGTGTCAGTCAGTCAGTCAGTCAGTCAGTGTGTGTGTGTCAGTCAGTGTGTGTGTGTGTGTGTGTGTGTGTGTGTGTGTGTGTGTGTGTGTGTGTGTGTGTGTGTGTGTGTGTGTGTGTGTGTGTGTGTGTGTGTGTCAGTCTGTGTGTGTGGGGGTCAGTCAGTCAGTCAGTGTGTGTGTCTGTGTCAGTGTGTTTCAGTCAGTGTATGTGTGTGTGTGTCAGTCAGTGTGTATGTGTCAGTCAGTGTGTGTGTGTGTGTGTGTCAGTGTGTCTCTCTCTGCTGGGGATTGTCTGAGCTGTCCCTGTCCCTGAGTCCCCCATCCCTGAGCCAGCCCCCCTCTCTCCTCCCCTCCGGCGGAGGTATGGAGACACACACAGCCCCCCTCTCTCCTCCCCTCCGGCGGAGGTATGGAGACACACACAGCCCCCCTCTCTCCTCCCCTCCGGCAGAGGTATGGAGACACACACAGCCCCCCTCTCTCCTCCCCTCCGGCGGAGGTATGGAGACACACACAGCCCCCCTCTCTCCTCCCCTCCGGCGGAGGTATGGAGACACACACAGCCCCCCTCTCTCCTCCCCTCCGGCGGAGGTATGGAGACAGGGGGGGAGAAATGTCTGAGCTGTCGCTTTCTGAGTCCCCCGGCTTGGAGCCAGCCCCCCTCTCTCCTTCCCCCGGGGGAGGTACGGGGAGGGGGTGTTCAGCATCCACAGGCCAGACCCACCTCTGAGCAAGTCCCCTGACCTGGAGTCAACCACCCTTCTCCCCTCCTCCCCCCCCAACAGAGGTCTGGACACGGCGGCCAGATTTTGTGTGTGTGTGTGTGGGGGGATGTAAGGGGGTGTGTGTGAGGGGGGTGGTGTGAGGGGCTTGGGGGGAAGAGGCCCCGAGAGAAGCGGATGCCCCCTTGTGAGCCGCAGCTGGGGTCAGCTGTCCACATAGACAAACAGGATGTCCTCGTCTGTCCCGTAACTGCTGAGCGCCTGCTCAAAGGTGCCGACGCTTGTCTGACACAATCCTGGGGACGGAGACAGGAGATCAGACCAGCCTGCGCGGGGTTAAAAGGTTTATAGAGGGAGATCATGATGGTTATACAGCGAGAGGCAGGGGCTGTCAGTGGCATGGGTTGTATACAAGGTAAAGTAGCAGGTAGACTGCCTGGGTTGATTGAAGTGGCGTGTGTGTGTTCAACGGTCCTGCCCTCGCGAGTGCATGCGCACGTGACGTTCGGCATGTCAGCGGGCGTGTGGGGGGAACGGCGCCGCTACCAGCCGCTTCTGCACATGCGTGGCATCCGTCAGCGGCGCCATCACCACTGCGCATGTGCGGCATGTCAGCGGGCGTGTGGGGGGAGGGCGGCCGTTACGTGACGTCATTTCCATTTCACATTTTCGTCTCCATGTCTCCAGTTTTGTCCCATAAGAAAATAACCCGGCTTGGACGGCTCCTTTAATAGAAGTTTGCTACTGTACGTCTCCTAACCACCCAAAGATATCCATGCCAGCCCGGTGCTGTAGGATGCAGGTAGTTGTAGGTGATTGTAGGACCTACAGTAGCAGTTGGTGATTAATAGATCCTCCTCGCCTCTGTAGGACAGTGGTCTAGGTACTGGCTCTAGAATACACACCTTTGTGAGTTGTATTTGTATTGTATGTCTTTATTTATATACAGTAGCGCCAAAAGTGTACTCAGCGCTTCACAAAGAATACAGTACAGGGAATTATAATAATACAATAAGTGCAGCAAAGTCAGACAATAGGAAAGGAAATCCCTGCCCCGAAGAGCTTACAATCTAAGAGGTTTGATGGGGAACTTACAGAGAGAGCAGGTGAGGGAATAAGTGCTGCAGATGGCAGTTCTTGGTCACAATGGGTGCTAGGAGTGACTGAGTGTGGGACAGTAACCATGAGTGCAGGATGTTGGGATGCTTGGTTTGTGGGGCAAGTTTTAAGGTTAGTCAAATAACTTAAGGTTAACACACTTAACAGGGGAAGAGATGGCAGGGAGGCGTGGGTGAGAGCAGGTGTGTATGTCTGGCTTCAGGCTTAGGGGAGATCCCCAGCAGCAGGAAGGAGTAGATAGAGGGTGTGAATAGAGGATTTGTGTGGGTGTTTTTTTATTGAGGGTTGTTGGGAGAGAGGTGTATAAATAATGGTGCAGTGGTGAGTGGGGAAGTTGGAGAGAACAGGGACATTCACAAAGGAGTGAGGAAACAGTAAACAGAAAAAGCAATAAGGAGGGCATAGTGAGATGCAGGAGGAGAGATTCCACGTTATTGGAGGATAGGAACTCCTGCTCAGGCTCCTTACACGCTGTGCGATCTTGGACATTGACCCTTTACCTGCCCCTTTCAAGCGTGTTCTGCACTTCAGAATAAATATTTGTTCAGATTCAAAAAGCTGGAGAATGTTGTAAATTTGTGGCCTGCAAAACAGATGCAAAAGAATGAGAAAAAAAAAAGGCAAAATGCACAAACAGACGTGGAGCTCTGCTATCTTACTCCATGAGTAACATTTGATCATAAAGTCACAGAAATGTGCGGGATTTTGACAACGTTTGCAAAATGTGACAATTTATGGCGATGACTTTTGAAGTCTTTGGGATTTTTTGCAAAGCCTTTGACAAAATTGGAAAAAAACTGACAAACATTCGTTAGGAACAATATACAGCGCGAACTCCGGGAAATCTGTCCAACAAATGTTGGGTGATATTTTGCCCCCGTATTAATTTCCGACGACAGTAATCGGACGCTGACTTGGCCGCTCTAGCTGAACGCGTTTTCCCTCTCGTTACAGGATCCGCCTGCGACCTCGCATGCTCCGAGATGTGTCCGTGACCGACACGCGGACGACGGTTTTGGGGACGGAGATCAGCAGCCCCATTGGGATAGCGCCCACGGCCTTCCACTGCCTGGCCTGGCCGGACGGGGAGAGGAGCACCGCCAAAGGTACAACGCGGGCGTCGGGGCACGCCCACTCCACAGTAGAATAGGGACGGGCAAACCTACCGACATCCGATCCGACGATTTGCCACGGAATTTTGGGTTCCATCCGATCCGTGCGTGGAAATCCACCGTTGGATTGGGCGTTTCCGAAATCCGTGCGGATTCTTCAGAATGAACCATTATCTATTCCGTGCGTTTCAAGAAATGTGAATCCGCGTGCATCTGTTTATTAATATACCGCTATATAATTTATATAGCTGAGTCAGTGCAGAAGAAGAGCCCCAGTCCCTGAGGCCAGACTCCAGCACGGGGAGTGGACACACACAGACAGGGGTCAGTCCAGTCAGTCACAAAGTTAATGGTTAAGTTACAAGTTTTATTAAGTAAATAATGTATAAATGTTTGAGCAGGAGCCGCCCTAACCAACCCACAGCCAAACCTGCCTACAACACCATGGCCTCAACGTGAGGCTGCACCCCTATTTCTATGCGCCCCCTTCTCATAACACATCCTTATTTTAAATCCGAATCCGTCTGCGGATTTTCGGGGGGGGGGGGGTAGAAACATATCTGCCTTTTTGAGATTGATCCGCGCAAATCCGTGGCTGGAAGGAACTGGCCCAATCGCAGTGGATTCGAATTTCTGCAAAGCTTTCCCCCGCCCCTGCTGTACCCAGCATGCACTGGGGTTAGGGTCAAGAATACCTGGACTGGCTCAAGATCTCATGAAGAGTCCGGCAATTCTGTCCCTACAGACGTTTTACAATGAGCCTTACCTGTCTTTGTGGGTCCTGTATCTACTGCAGGGGTGGCCAACTCCAGTCCTCAAGGGCCACCAACAGGTCAGGTTCTCAGGATACCCCTGCTTAGGCACAGGCAGAAAGAGATCGCAAAAACAAGACAAGAAGTGGAGGTGACAATGACATATGGGGGGTGAGAGTGGCATGGTGTTTAGAGTGACATATGGGGGAGAGAGGGACATATGGGGGGGAGGGACATATGTGGGAGTAGAGGGACATATGGGGGGGAGGGACATATGTGGGAGTAGAGGGACATATGGGGGGGAGGGACATATGGGGGGGAGGAAAGGGACATATGGGGGGGAGGAGAGGGACATATGGGGGGGAGAGAATGACATATGGGGGGGAAGAGTGGGACATATGGGGGGGAAGAGTGGAACATATGGGGGGAGAGACGGACATATGGGGGGAGAGACGGACATATGGGGGGAGAGACGGACATATGGGGGGGAGAGAATGACATATGGGGGGGAAGAGTGGGACATATGGGGGGAGAGACGGACATATGGGGGGAGAGAGAGACGTATGAGGGGGAGAGAAGAACATATGGGGGACAACTAGATGGTAGTTCATTCAGTAGGGGGGCAGTTGAATCACCCCTGTGTCAAACTATCTTTCTATGGCGCATATGGTGCAAAACTTGGGTATACAGTATTGACACAACGAGATGCTGGAGGAAAATGACACAACGTGAGTCTGTTTTGCTTTAAGTTTGCTTTGATACACCTACGCCAGAGTTTGGGGTTGTGTTACGCTGTGCTCACCACAAACAAGACGAGACCCCGGTACTGAGATGGGAATAAGCAAACACCAGCCACAGACACGGGGGTCACGTCCGGAATGTAGAGTGGTCTTGGTAGCCGGGTCGGGGTTGGAGAAGTCAGAGTGGTCGTTATACTTGCCGAGGTCAGTGTTGGGGAGGTCCGGGTCGTAGAAGGAGCTAGCCGAGGTCAAGTTTGGAGAGAGCAGGATGGTTGAGGTACAGAGCCGAGGTCAGGGTAGGAGAGCAGCGGAGGTTCGAGGATAGCCGAGATCAGTAGTCCAAAGGCAAGCCGGGTCGGTACACAGGAAATGACAAAGCGAGGCAAGGCAGGAGATCTAGAATACAGGAGAGGTAAGCACAGGGAACAAGAATCTATGCTCAGCCAAAGTGCAAGTGGCACAGCTGAGCATATATATGCAGAAGGAGCCAATCCCCAAGGGGGGTGGAGCGGAGGCGTGGCCTCCCCAGGAGCAGCGATAGGCTGGGGAGTAGCTAGGCAGGTGAGGATGTTAAAAGCTGATAGTTTTCGTGACACGTCGCTTGGGAGCGTCACCCGCGCGCGTCACGCGCCAATGACGCGCGACGCGACCTGGAATCCAAACCTATGCGCGCCGGGCGGGTAGAGGGCGGCGCTCCAGCGGGGGAAGCCCTGCACATGCGCGAGGAGGCGCGTGGGATTCCGGGGAGCCAGAGGCGAGTGGCTGCGCGTGTGTCGGCGTCTTGCGGGAGGGGGCGCGACGGTCCGCGCGGCTCCCGAGTCCTCACAGGTTGCTAATATTATAGAGAGACAACAAATACAGAACGGGGCGTTAATATTGTTAACCAGTGCTTCAAGTGCCTTAAAAATAGCACGGGAACCGGACGTGTAACACCTTGCGGCAAAACCCATTTGGACCGAATTTTGTGAAGGTCAATGATATTAACGCGCTAAAAACAAAATGGAGACTTTTCAAAATATTTTTCTTTAAAAAGCAGGTGGAACTATGACGTTACAATGAAACGGCTGTGCTGCTCTGTGTCCCAGATACTACTGTATCACACGATGTACTCAAGCTTCCATAGTGCTATATACTGCTCACGTACACGCCTGGGGTTATATAGAAGCCACGCCCCTGGTAGTAATAATAATAATATACTATAGTAGTGTAAGCTGGGTGTAAGACGCTTGCCCTGTGTGTGTTTCAGCGGCCGAGGCGCTCAACCTCTGCTACGTGGCCAGCACTTACTCCACCTGCTCCGTGGAGGAGATCGTGGCCGCCGCCCCCGACGGTTTCCGGTGGTTCCAGCTCTACGTGTACCGCGACCGCAAGCTGTCCGAGCAGCTGGTGCACCGGGTGGAGGCCCTGGGCTTCAAGGCTCTGGTCCTCACCGTGGACGTCCCGTACACCGGCAAGAGAAGGAGCGACATCCGCAACAACTTCCACCTCCCGCCGCACCTCAAGGTCAAGAACTTCGAGGGGGTGTTCGAGGTAAAGGAGACCTCTACTGCTCCCCCCCCTATTTACTCTCTTAGGGGCAGATTCCGCAGCGCACCTGATCCGGTGGTAAGTCCCGCAGACCTGGACCAGGCCCGCTGACCCGCGGCAACGCTTGATGAGTCTGCCCCGTTATGGTTAAAGTCTGGTGGTGTTTTGTGCGGCGCTACTTTGTTATCTTGTAACCTATTAATATTACATAGGCTTTAGTTTTAGGGTTATTTATAGGTTATTCAGTAATGTCTCTATAAAAAGACATTATTGAATGTAGTGTCCATGATAGAAAGTGCAACAAACGGGAGCCTGGTTGGGGGACACCTCTTCCTGTTACCGGGACGTATATGAGCGTATACTGTATACCCTTCTACTGTGGGGATGTATTCTGGACTCTTTACTTTGCATCACATCTGGACATTGTTCTTAATTGAGACAAGCTACAGCTCAACCCCGTTATAACGCGATCCGTTACAACGCGAATCCGCTTATAACGCGATGCACGCGCGGCTCCCAATTTTCGTATTTAGGAATACTTTACAGCACGATTATTGGTGGTGTCTTAAATACTTTATTGTACAATGCATACAATTGTACATTATTCCTAACGCGATCCGCTTATAGCGCGATGTGATTCTTTGGACCCCAAGCGCAGCGTTATAAGGGGGTTGAGCTGTATTTTATGAAGACTGCATGCTGCTGCAGTGATGTATCCTGCACTCCATATCATCTATTATTCATGGATCCTGTTGTGACTAAGGCTGCGCTTATAGTGACGGAAATACGACGCGACGCCGCATCTAAACCAATGTATTGACGCCGTCGCGTGCACTTACTGTATAGTAGGCGCGACGTGACGGCTTGGTCGCGATCGCTGGAAGTCATCTCTATTTGATTTTCCAGCAACCGTAGCCTGACCGTCACATCGCCGGCACTATAAGCGCAGCCTGACAGTCACATCGCCGGCACTATAACCGTAGCCTGACCGTCACATCGCCGGCACTATAAGCGCAGCCTGACCGTCACATCGCTGGCACTATAAGCGCGGCCTGACCGTCACATCGCCGGCACTATAACCGTAGCCTGACCGTCACATCGCCGGCACTATAAGCGCGGCCTGACCGTCACATCGCCTGCACTATAACCGCAGCCTGACCGTCACATCGCCGGCACTATAAGCGCAGCCTGACGTCACATCGCCGGCACTATAAGCGCAGCCTGACCGTCACATCGCCGGCACTATAAGCGCAGCCTGACCGTCACATCGCCGGCACTATAAGCGCAGCCTGACCGTCACATCGCTGGCACTATAAGCGCGGCCTGACCGTCACGTCGCCGGCACTATAAGCGCAGCCTGACCGTCACATCGCCGGCACTATAAGCGCAGCCTGACCGTCACATCGCTGGCACTATAAGCGCGGCCTGACCGTCACGTCGCCGGCACTATAAGCGCAGCCTGACCGTCACATCGCCGGCACTATAAGCGCAGCCTGACCGTCACATCGCCGGCACTATAAGCGCAGCCTGACGTCACATCGCCGGCACTATAAGTGCAGCCTGACCGTCACATCGCCGGCACTATAAGCGCAGCCTGACCGTCACATCGCCGGCACTATAAGCGCAGCCTGACCGTCACATCGCCGGCACTATAAGCGCAGCCTGACCGTCACATCGCCGGCACTATAAGCGCAGCCTGACCGTCACATCGCCGGCACTATAAGCGCAGCCTGACCGTCACATCGCCGGCACTATAACCGCAGCCTGACGTCACATCGCCGGCACTATAAGCGCAGCCTGACTGTCACATCGCCGGCACTATAAGCGCAGCCTGACCGTCACATCGCCGGCACTATAACCGCAGCCTGACGTCACATCGCCGGCACTATAAGCGCAGCCTGACCGTCACATCGCCGGCACTATAAGCGCAGCCTGACCGTCACATCGCCGGCACTATAAGTGCAGCCTGACCGTCACATCGCCGGCACTATAAGCGCAGCCTGACCGTCACATCGCCGGCACTATAAGCGCAGCCTGACCGTCACATCGCCGGCACTATAAGCGCAGCCTGACCGTCACATCGCCGGCACTATAAGCGCAGCCTGACCGTCACATCGCCGGCACTATAAGCGCAGCCTGACCGTCACATCGCCGGCACTATAAGCGCAGCCTGACCATCACATCGCCGGCACTATAAGCGCAGCCTGACCGTCACATCGCCGGCCCTATAAGCGCAGCCTGACCGTCACATCGCCGGCACTATAAGCGCAGCCTGACGTCACATCGCCGGCACTATAAGCGCAGCCTGACCGTCACATCGCCGGCACTATAAGCGCAGCCTGACCGTCACATCGCCGGCACTATAAGCGCAGCCTGACCGTCACATCGCCGGCACTATAAGTGCAGCCTGACCGTCACATCGCCGGCACTATAACCGCAGCCTGACGTCACATCGCCGGCACTATAAGCGCAGCCTGACCGTCACATCGCCGGCACTATAAGCGCAGCCTGACCGTCACATCGCCGGCACTATAAGCGCAGCCTGACCGTCACATCGCCGGCACTATAAGCGCAGCCTGACCGTCACATCGCCGGCACTATAAGCGCAGCCTGACCGTCACATCGCCGGCACTATAAGCGCAGCCTGACCGTCACATCGCCGGCACTATAAGCGCAGCCTGACCGTCACATCGCCGGCACTATAAGCGCAGCCTGACGTCACATCGCCGGCACTATTAGTGCAGCCTGACCGTCACATCGCCGGCACTATAAGTGCAGCCTGACCGTCACATCGCCGGCACTTTAAGTGCAGCCTGACCGTCACATCGCCGGCACTATAAGTGCAGCCTCACCGTCACATCGCTGGCACTATAAGCGCAGCCTGACCGTCACATCGCCGGCACTATAAGCGCAGCCTGACCGTCACATCGCCGGCACTATAAGCGCAGCCTGACCGTCACATCGCCGGCACTATAAGTGCAGCCTGACCGTCACATCGCCGGCACTATAAGCGCAGCCTGACCGTCACATCGCCGGCACTATAAGCGCAGCCTGACCGTCACATCGCCGGCACTATAAGCGCAGCCTGACCGTCACATCGCCGGCACTATAAGCGCAGCCTGACCGTCACATCGCCGGCACTATAAGCGCAGCCTGACCGTCACATCGCCGGCACTATAAGTGCAGCCTGACCGTCACATCGCCGGCACTATAAGCGCAGCCTGACCGTCACATCGCCGGCACTATAAGCGCGGCCTGACCGCCACATCGCCGGCACTATAAGCGCGGCCTGACCGTCACATCGCCGGCACTATAAGCGCAGCCTGACCGTCACATCGCCGGCACTATAAGCGCAGCCTGACCGTCACATCGCCGGCACTATAAGCGCAGCCTGACCGTCACATCGCCGGCACTATAAGCGCAGCCTGACCGTCACATCGCCGGCACTATAAGCGCAGCCTGACCGTCACATCGCCGGCACTATAAGCGCAGCCTGACCGTCACATCGCCGGCACTATAAGCGCAGCCTGACCGTCACATCGCCGGCACTATAAGCGCAGCCTGACCGTCACATCGCCGGCACTATAAGCGCGGCCTGACCGTCACATCGCCGGCACTATAAGCGCAGCCTGACGTCACATCGCCGGCACTATAAGCGCAGCCTGACCGTCACATCGCCGGCACTATAAGCGCAGCCTGACCGTCACATCGCCGGCACTATAAGCGCAGCCTGACCGTCACATCGCCGGCACTATAAGCGCAGCCTGACCGTCACATCGCCGGCACTATAAGCGCAGCCTGACCGTCACATCGCCGGCACTATAAGCGCAGCCTGACCGTCACATCGCCGGCACTATAAGCGCAGCCTGACCGTCACATCGCCGGCACTATAAGCGCAGCCTGACCGTCACATCGCCGGCACTTTAAGTGCAGCCTGACCGTCACATCGCCGGCACTATAAGCGCAGCCTGACGTCACATCGCCGGCACTATAATCGCAGCCTGACCGTCACATCGCCGGCACTATAAGCGCAGCCTGACCGTCACATCGCCGGCACTATAAGCGCAGCCTGACCGTCACATCGCCGGCACTTTAAGCGCAGCCTGACCGTCACATCGCCGGCCCTATAAGCGCAGCCTGACCGTCACATCGCCGGCACTATAAGCGCAGCCTGACCGTCACATCGCCGGCACTATAAGCGCAGCCTGACCGTCACATCGCTGGCACTATAAGCGCAGCCTGACCGTCACATCGCCGGCACTATAAGCGCAGCCTGACGTCACATCGCCAGCACTATAAGCGCAGCCTGACCGTCACATCGCCGGCACTATAAGCGCAGCCTGACCGTCACATCGCCGGCACTATAAGCGCAGCCTGACCGTCACATCGCCGGCACTATAAGCGCAGCCTGACGTCACATCGCCGGCACTATAAGCGCAGCCTGACGTCACATCGCCGGCACTATAAGCGCAGCCTGACGTCACATCGCCGGCACTATAAGCGCAGCCTGACCGTCACATCGCCGGCACTATAAGCGCAGCCTGACCGTCACATCGCCGGCACTATAAGCGCAGCCTGACCGTCACATCGCCGGCACTATAAGCGCAGCCTGACCGTCACATCGCCGGCACTATAAGCGCAGCCTGACCGTCACATCGCCGGCACTATAAGCGCAGCCTGACGTCACATCGCCGGCACTATAAGCGCAGCCTGACCGTCACATCGCCGGCACTATAAGCGCAGCCTGACCGTCACATCGCCGGCACTATAAGCGCAGCCTGACCGTCACATCGCCGGCACTATAAGCGCAGCCTGACGTCACATCGCCGGCACTATAAGCGCAGCCTGACGTCACATCGCCGGCACTATAAGCGCAGCCTGACCGTCACATCGCCGGCACTATAAGCGCAGCCTGACCGTCACATCGCTGGCACTATAAGCGCAGCCTGACCGTCACATCGCCGGCACTATAAGCGCAGCCTGACCGTCACATCGCCGGCACTATAAGCGCAGCCTGACCGTCACATCGCCGGCACTATTAGTGCAGCCTGACCGTCACATCGCCGGCACTATAAGGGCAGCCTGACCGTCACATCGCCGGCACTATAAGCGCAGCCTGACCGTCACATCGCCGGCACTATAAGCGCAGCCTGACCGTCACATTGCCGGCACTATAAGCGCAGCCTGACCGTCACATCGCCGGCACTATAACCGCAGCCTGACCGTCACATCGCCGGCACTATAAGCGCAGCCTGACCGTCACATCGCCGGCACTATAAGCGCAGCCTGACCGTCACATCGCCGGCACTATAAGCGCAGCCTGACCGTCACATCGCCGGCACTATAAGAGCAGCCTGACGTCACATCGCCGGCACTATAAGCGCAGCCTGACCGTCACATCGCCGGCACTATAAGAGCAGCCTGACGTCACATCGCCGGCACTATAAGCGCAGCCTGACGTCACATCGCCGGCACTATAAGCGCAGCCTGACGTCACATCGCTGGCACTATAAGCGCAGCCTGACCGTCACATCGCCGGCACTATAAGCGCAGCCTGACCGTCACATCGCCGGCACTATAAGCGCAGCCTGACCGTCACATCGCCGGCACTATAAGCGCAGCCTGACCGTCACATCGCCGGCACTATAAGCGCAGCCTGACCGTCACATCGCCGGCACTATAAGCGCAGCCTGACGTCACATCGCTGGCACTATAAGCGCAGCCTGACCGTCACATCGCCGGCACTATAAGCGCAGCCTGACCGTCACATCGCCGGCACTATAAGCGCAGCCTGACGTCACATCGCTGGCACTATAAGCGCAGCCTGACGTCACATCGCCGGCACTATAAGCGCAGCCTGACCGTCACATCGCCGGCACTATAAGCGCAGCCTGACCGTCACATCGCCGGCACTATAAGCGCAGCCTGACCGTCACATGGCCGGCACTATAAGTGCAGCCTGACCGTCACATCGCCGGCACTATAAGTGCAGCCTGACCGTCACATCGCCGGCACTATAAGCGCAGCCTGACCGTCACATCGCCGGCACTATTAGTGCAGCCTGACCGTCACATCGCCGGCACTATAAGTGCAGCCTGACCGTCACATCGCCGGCACTATAAGCGCAGCCTGACCGTCACATCGCCGGCACTATAAGTGCAGCCTGACCGTCACATCGCCGGCACTATAAGCGCAGCCTGACCGTCACATCGCCGGCACTATAAGCGCAGCCTGACCCTCACATGGCCGGCACTATAAGCGCGGCCTGACCGTCACATCGCCGGCACTATAAGCGCAGCCTGACGTCACATCGCCGGCACTATAAGCGCAGCCTGACGTCACATCGCCGGCACTATAAGCGCAGCCTGACATCGCCGGCACTATAAGCGCAGCCTGACCGTCACATCGCCGGCACTATAAGCGCAGCCTGACGTCACATCGCCGGCACTATAAGCGCAGCCTGACCGTCACATCGCCGGCACTATAAGCGCAGCCTGACCGTCACATCGCCGGCACTATAAGCGCAGCCTGACGTCATATCGCCGGCACTATAAGCGCAGCCTGACCGTCACATCGCCGGCACTATAAGCGCAGCCTGACCGTCACATCGCCGGCACTATAAGCGCAGCCTGACCGTCACATCGCCGGCACTATAAGCGCAGCCTGACCGTCACATCGCCGGCACTATAAGCGCAGCCTGACCGTCACATCGCCGGCACTATAAGCGCAGCCTGACAGTCACATCGCCGGCACTATAAGCGCAGCCTGACCGTCACATCGCCGGCACTATAAGCGCAGCCTGACGTCACATCGCCGGCACTATAAGCGCAGCCTGACCGTCACATCGCCGGCACTATAAGCGCAGCCTGACCGTCACATCGCCGGCACTATAAGCGCAGCCTGACCGTCACATCGCCGGCACTATAAGTGCAGCCTGACCGTCACATCGCCGGCACTATAAGCGCAGCCTGACCGTCACATCGCCGGCACTATAAGCGCAGCCTGACCGTCACATCGCCGGCACTATAAGCGCAGCCTGACCGTCACATCGCCGGCACTATAAGCGCAGCCTGACCGTCACATCGCCGGCACTATAAGCGCAGCCTGACCGTCACATCGCCGGCACTATAAGTGCAGCCTGACCGTCACATCGCCGGCACTATAAGCGCAGCCTGACCGTCACATCGCCGGCACTATAAGCGCAACCTGACCGTCACATCGCCGGCACTATAAGCGCAGCCTGACCGTCACATCGCCGGCACTATAAGCGCAGCCTGACCGTCACATCGCTGGCACTATAAGCGCAGCCTGACGTCACATCGCCGGCACTATAAGCGCAGCCTGACCGTCACATCGCCGGCACTATAAGCGCAGCCTGACGTCACATCGCCGGCACTATAATCGCAGCCTGACCGTCACATCGCCGGCACTATAAGCGCAGCCTGACCGTCACATCGCCGGCACTATAAGCGCAGCCTGACCGTCACATCGCCGGCACTTTAAGCGCAGCCTGACCGTCACATCGCCGGCCCTATAAGCGCAGCCTGACCGTCACATCGCCGGCACTATAAGCGCAGCCTGACCGTCACATCGCCGGCACTATAAGCGCAGCCTGACCGTCACATCGCTGGCACTATAAGCGCAGTCTGACCGTCACATCGCCGGCACTATAAGCGCAGCCTGACCGTCACATCGCCGGCACTATAACCGCAGCCTGACGTCACATCGCCAGCACTATAAGCGCAGCCTGACCGTCACATCGCCGGCACTATAAGCGCAGCCTGACCGTCACATCGCCGGCACTATAAGCGCAGCCTGACCGTCACATCGCCGGCACTATAAGCGCAGCCTGACGTCACATCGCTGGCACTATAAGTGCAGCCTGACCGTCACATCGCCGGCACTATAAGCGCAGCCTGACCGTCACATCGCCGGCACTATAAGCGCAGCCTGACCGTCACATCGCTGGCACTATAAGCGCAGCCTGACGTCACATCGCTGGCACTATAAGCGCAGCCTGACCGTCACATCGCCGGCACTATAAGCGCAGCCTGACCGTCACATCGCCGGCACTATAAGCGCAGCCTGACCGTCACATCGCCGGCACTATAAGCGCAGCCTGACCGTCACATCGCCGGCACTATAAGCGCAGCCTGACCGTCACATCGCCGGCACTATAAGCGCAGCCTGACGTCACATCGCTGGCACTATAAGCGCAGCCTGACCGTCACATCGCCGGCACTATAAGCGCAGCCTGACCGTCACATCGCCGGCACTATAAGCGCAGCCTGACCGTCACATCGCCGGCACTATAAGCGCAGCCTGACCGTCACATCGCCGGCACTATAAGCGCAGCCTGACCGTCACATCGCCGGCACTATAAGCGCAGCCTGACGTCACATCGCTGGCACTATAAGCGCAGCCTGACGTCACATCGCCGGCACTATAAGCGCAGCCTGACCGTCACATCGCCGGCACTATAAGCGCAGCCTGACCGTCACATCGCTGGCACTATAAGAGCAGCCTGACCGTCACATCGCCGGCACTATAAGAGCAGCCTGACCGTCACATCGCCGGCACTATAAGCGCAGCCTGACCGTCACATCGCCGGCACTATAAGCGCAGCCTGAACGTCACATCGCCGGCACTATAAGCGCAGCCTGACCGTCACATCGCCGGCACTATAAGCGCAGCCTGACCGTCACATCGCCGGCACTATAAGCGCAGCCTGACGTCACATCGCCGGCACTATTAGTGCAGCCTGACCGTCACATCGCCGGCACTATAAGTGCAGCCTGACCGTCACATCGCCGGCACTATAAGCGCAGCCTGACCGTCACATCGCCGGCACTATAAGTGCAGCCTGACCGTCACATCGCCGGCACTATAAGTGCAGCCTGACCGTCACATCGCCGGCACTATAAGCGCAGCCTGACCCTCACATGGCCGGCACTATAAGCGCAGCCTGACCGTCACATCGCCGGCACTATAAGCGCAGCCTGACGTCACATCGCCGGCACTATAAGCGCAGCCTGACATCGCCGGCACTATAAGCGCAGCCTGACCGTCACATCGCCGGCACTATAAGCGCAGCCTGACGTCACATCGCCGGCACTATAAGCGCAGCCTGACCGTCACATCGCCGGCACTATAAGCGCAGCCTGACCGTCACATCGCCGGCACTATAAGCGCAGCCTGACGTCACATCGCCGGCACTATAAGCGCAGCCTGACCGTCACATCGCCGGCACTATAAGCGCAGCCTGACCGTCACATCGCCGGCACTATAAGCGCAGCCTGACCGTCACATCGCCGGCACTATAAGCGCAGCCTGACCGTCACATCGCCGGCACTATAAGCGCAGCCTGACCGTCACATCGCCGGCACTATAAGCGCAGCCTGACCGTCACATCGCCGGCACTATAAGCGCAGCCTGACCGTCACATCGCCGGCACAATAAGTGCAGCCTGACGTCACATCGCCGGCACTATAAGCGCAGCCTGACCGTCACATCGCCGGCACTATAAGCGCAGCCTGACCGTCACATCGCCGGCACTATAAGCGCAGCCTGACCGTCACATCGC
This sequence comes from Ascaphus truei, assembly GCF_040206685.1. Lineage (NCBI taxonomy): Eukaryota > Metazoa > Chordata > Amphibia > Anura > Ascaphidae > Ascaphus > Ascaphus truei. The sequence continues at coordinate 432,520,865 of NC_134485.1, read as the reverse complement.
CGGCACTATAAGCGCAGCCTGACCCTCACATCGCCGGCACTATAAGCGCAGCCTGACCGTCACATCGCCGGCACTATAAGCGCGGCCTGACCGTCACATCGCCGGCACTATAAGCGCGGCCTGACCGTCACATCGCCGGCACTATAAGCGCAGCCTGACCGTCACATCGCCGGCACTATAAGCGCAGCCTGACCGTCACATCGCCGTCACTATAAGCGCAGCCTGACCGTCACATCGCTGGCACTATAAGTGCAGCCTGACCGTCACATCGCCGGCACTATAAGTGCAGCCTGACCGTCACATCGCCGGCACTATAAGCGCGGCCTGACCGTCACATCGCCGGCACTATAAGCGCGGCCTGACCGTCACATCGCCGGCACTATAAGCGCAGCCTGACCGTCACATCGCCGGCACTATAAGCGCGGCCTGACGTCACATCGCCGGCACTATAAGCGCAGCCTGACGTCACATCGCCGGCACTATAAGCGCAGCCTGACCGTCACATCGCCGGCACTATAAGTGCAGCCTGACCGTCACATCGCTGGCACTATAAGCGCAGCCTGACATCACATCGCCGGCACTATAAGCGCAGCCTGACCGTCACATCGCCGGCACTATAAGCGCAGCCTGACGTCACATCGCCGGCACTATAAGCGCAGCCTGACATCACATCGCCGGCACTATAAGCGCAGCCTGACCGTCACATCGCTGGCACTATAAGCGCAGCCTGACGTCACATCGCCGGCACTATAAGCGCAGCCTGACGTCACATCGCCGGCACTATAAGCGCAGCCTGACCGTCACATCGCCGGCACTATAAGCGCAGCCTGACCGTCACATCGCCGGCACTATAAGCGCAGCCTGACCGTCACATCGCCGGCACTATAAGCGCAGCCTGACCGTCACATCGCTGGCACTATAAGCGCAGCCTGACGTCACATCGCCGGCACTATAAGCGCAGCCTGACCGTCACATCGCCGGCACTATAAGCGCAGCCTGACCGTCACATCGCCGGCACTATAAGCGCAGCCTGACCGTCACATCGCCGGCACTATAAGCGCAGCCTGACGTCACATCGCCGGCACTATAAGCGCAGCCTGACATCACATCGCCGGCACTATAAGCGCAGCCTGACGTCACATCGCCGGCACTATAAGCGCAGCCTGACCGTCACATCGCCGGCACTATAAGCGCAGCCTGACCGTCACATCGCCGGCACTATAAGCGCAGCCTGACCGTCACATCGCCGGCACTATAAGCGCAGCCTGACCGTCACATCGCCGGCACTATAAGCGCAGCCTGACGTCACGTCGCCGGCACTATAAGCGCAGCCTGACCGTCACGTCGCCGGCACTATAAGCGCAGCCTGACCGTCACGTCGCTGGCACTATAAGCGCAGCCTGACCGTCACGTCGCTGGCACTATAAGCGCAGCCTGACCGTCACATCGCCGGCACTATAAGCGCAGCCTGACCGTCACATCGCCGGCACTATAAGCGCAGCCTGACATCACATCGCCGGCACTATAAGCACAGCCTGACCGTCACGTCGCCGGCACTATAAGCGCAGCCTGACCGTCACGTCGCTGGCACTATAAGCGCAGCCTGACCGTCACATCGCTGGCACTATAAGCGCAGCCTGACCGTCACATCGCCGGCACTATAAGCGCAGCCTGACGTCACATCGCCGGCACTATAAGCGCAGCCTGACCGTCACATCGCCGGCACTATAAGTGCAGCCTGACGTCACATCGCCGGCACTATAAGCGCAGCCTGACCGTCACATCGCCGGCACTATAAGCGCAGCCTGACTGTCACATCGCCGGCACTATAAGCGCAGCCTGACCGTCACATCGCCGGCACTATAAGCGCAGCCTGACCGTCACATCGCCGGCACTATAAGCGCAGCCTGACCGTCACATCGCTGGCACTATAAGCGCAGCCTGACGTCACATCGCCGGCACTATAAGCGCAGCCTGACCGTCACATCGCCGGCACTATAAGCGCAGCCTGACCGTCCCATCGCCGGCACTATAAGCGCAGCCTGACGTCACATCGCCGGCACTATAAGCGCAGCCTGACGTCACATCGCCGGCACTATAAGCGCAGCCTGACCGTCACATCGCCGGCACTATAAGCGCGGCCTGACCGTCACATCGCCGGCACTATAAGCGCGGCCTGACCGTCACATCGCCGGCACTATAAGCGCGGCCTGACGTCACATCGCCGGCACTATAAGCGCGGCCTGACCGTCACATCGCCGGCACTATAAGTGAAGCCTGACCGTCACATCGCCGGCACTATAAGCGCAGCCTGACCGTCACATCGCCGGCACTATAAGCGCAGCCTGACCATCACATCGCCGGCACTATAAGCGCAGCCTGACGTCACATCGCCGGCACTATAAGGGCAGCCTGACCGTCACATCGCCGGCACTATAAGCGCAGCCTGACCGTCACATCGCCGGCACTATAAGGGCAGCCTGACCGTCACATCGCCGGCACTATAAGCGCGGCCTGACCGTCACATCGCCGGCACTATAAGCGCAGCCTGACCGTCACATCGCCGGCACTATAAGCGCAGCCTGACCGTCACATCGCCGGCACTATAAGCGCAGCCTGACCGTCACATCGCCGGCACTATAAGCGCAGCCTGACCGTCACATCGCCGGCACTATAAGCGCAGCCTGACCGTCACATCGCCGGCACTATAAGCGCAGCCTGACCGTCACATCGCCGGCACTATAAGCGCAGCCTGACCGTCACATCGCCGGCACTATAAGCGCAGCCTGACGTCACATCGCCGGCACTATAAGCGCAGCCTGACCGTCACATCACCGGCACTATAAGCGCAGCCTGACCGTCACATCGCCGGCACTATAAGCGCAGCCTGACCGTCACATCGCCGGCACTATAAGCGCAGCCTGACCGTCACATCGCCAGCACTATAAGCACAGCCTGACCGTCACATCGCCGGCACTATAAGCGCAGCCTGACCGTCACATCGCCGGCACTATAAGCGCAGCCTGACCGTCACATCGCCGGCACTATAAGCGCAGCCTGACGTCACATCGCCGGCACTATAAGAGCAGCCTGACCGTCCCATCGCCGGCACTATAAGCGCAGCCTGACCGTCACATCGCCGGCACTATAAGCGCAGCCTGACCGTCACATCGCCGGCACTATAAGCGCAGCCTGACCGTCACATCGCCGGCACTATAAGCGCAGCCTGACGTCACATCGCCGGCACTATAAGCGCAGCCTGACGTCACATCGCCGGCACTATAAGCGCAGCCTGACGTCACATCGCCGGCACTATAAGCGCAGCCTGACCGTCACATCGCCGGCACTATAATTGCAGCCTGACCGTCACATCGCCGGCACTATAAGCGCAGCCTGACCGTCACATCGCCGGCACTATAAGCGCAGCCTGACCGTCACATCGCCGGCACTATAAGCGCAGCCTGACCGTCACATCGCTGGCACTATAAGCGCGGCCTGACCGCCACATCGCCGGCACTATAAGTGCGGCCTGACCGTCACATCGCCGGCACTATAAGCGCAGCCTGACCGTCACATCGCCGGCACTATAAGCGCAGCCTGACCGTCACATCGCCGGCACTATAAGCGCAGCCTGACCGTCACATCGCCGGCACTATAAGTGCAGCCTGACGTCACATCGCCGGCACTATAAGCGCAGCCTGACCGTCACATCGCCGGCACTATAAGCGCAGCCTGACCGTCACATCGCCGGCACTATAAGCGCAGCCTGACGTCACATCGCCGGCACTATTAGTGCAGCCTGACCGTCACATCGCCGGCACTATAAGTGCAGCCTGACCGTCACATCGCCGGCACTATAAGCGCATCCTGACCGTCACATCGCCTGACCGTCACATCGCCTGACCGTCACATCGCCGGCACTATAAGCGCAGCCTGACCGTCACATCGCCGGCACTATAAGCGCAGCCTGACGTCACATCGCCGGCACTATAAGCGCAGCCTGACATCACATCGCCGGCACTATAAGCGCAGCCTGACCGTCACATCGCCGGCACTATAAGCGCAGCCTGACGTCACATCGCCGGCACTATAAGCGCAGCCTGACCGTCACATCGCCGGCACTATAAGCGCGGCCTGACCGTCACATCGCCGGCACTATAAGCGCAGCCTGACCGTCACATCGCCGGCACTATAAGCGCAGCCTGATAGTCACATCGCCGGCACTATAAGCGCAGCCTGACGTCACATCGCCGGCACTATAAGCGCAGCCTGACCGTCACATCGCCGGCACTATAAGCGCAGCCTGACCGTCACATCGCCGGCACTATAAGCGCAGCCTGACCGTCACATCGCCTGCACTATAAGTGCAGCCTGACCGTCACATCGCTGGCACTATAAGCGCAGCCTGACGTCACATCGCCGGCACTATAAGCGCAGCCTGACCGTCACATCGCCGGCACTATAAGTGCAGCCTGACCGTCACATCGCTGGCACTATAAGCGCAGCCTGACGTCACATCGCCAGCACTATAAGCGCAGCCTGACCGTCACATCGCCGGCACTATAAGTGCAGCCTGACCGTCACATCGCCGGCACTATAAGTGCAGCCTGACCGTCACATCGCTGGCACTATAAGCGCAGCCTGACGTCACATCGCCGGCACTATAAGCGCAGCCTGACCGTCACATCGCCGGCACTATAAGTGCAGCCTGACCGTCACATCGCCGGCACTATAAGCGCAGCCTGACCGTCACATCGCCGGCACTATAAGCGCAGCCTGACCGTCACATCGCCGGCACTATAAGTGCAGCCTGACCGTCACATCGCCGGCACTATAAGCGCAGCCTGACGTCACATCGCCGGCACTATAAGCGCAGCCTGACATCGCCGGCACTATAAGCGCAGCCTGACCGTCACATCGCCGGCACTATAAGCGCAGCCTGACCGTCACATCGCCGGCACTATAAGCGCAGCCTGACGTCACATCGCCGGCACTATAAGCGCAGCCTGACCCTCACATCGCCGGCACTATAAGAGCAGCCTGACCGTCATATCGCCGGCACTATAAGCGCAGCCTGACCGTCACATCGCCGGCACTATAAGCGCAGCCTGACCGTCACATCGCCGGCACTATAAGCGCAGCCTGACCGTCACATCGCCGGCACTATAAGCGCAGCCTGACGTCACATCGCCGGCACTATAAGCTCAGCCTGACCGTCACATCGCCGGCACTATAAGCGCGGCCTGACCGTCACATCGCCGGCACTATAAGCGCAGCCTGACCGTCACATCGCCGGCACTATAAGCGCAGCCTGACCGTCACATCGCCGGCACTATAAGCGCAGCCTGACCGTCACATCGCCGGCACTATAAACGCAGCCTGACCGTCACATCGCCGGCACTATAAGCGCAGCCTGACGTCACATCGCCGGCACTATAAGCGCAGCCTGACGTCACATCGCCGGCACTATAAGCGCAGCCTGACCGTCACATCGCCGGCACTATAAGCGCAGCCTGACCGTCACATCGCCGGCACTATAAGCGCAGCCTGACCGTCACATCGCCGGCACTATAAGCGCAGCCTGACGTCACATCGCCGGCACTATAAGAGCAGCCTGACCGTCCCATCGCCGGCACTATAAGCGCAGCCTGACCGTCACATCGCCGGCACTATAAGCGCAGCCTGACCGTCACATCGCCGGCACTATAAGCGCAGCCTGACCGTCACATCGCCGGCACTATAAGCGCAGCCTGACGTCACATCGCCGGCACTATAAGCGCAGCCTGACGTCACATCGCCGGCACTATAAGCGCAGCCTGACGTCACATCGCCGGCACTATAAGCGCAGCCTGACCGTCACATCGCCGGCACTATAATTGCAGCCTGACCGTCACATCGCCGGCACTATAAGCGCAGCCTGACCGTCACATCGCCGGCACTATAAGCGCAGCCTGACCGTCACATCGCCGGCACTATAAGCGCAGCCTGACCGTCACATCGCTGGCACTATAAGCGCGGCCTGACCGCCACATCGCCGGCACTATAAGTGCGGCCTGACCGTCACATCGCCGGCACTATAAGCGCAGCCTGACCGTCACATCGCCGGCACTATAAGCGCAGCCTGACCGTCACATCGCCGGCACTATAAGCGCAGCCTGACCGTCACATCGCCGGCACTATAAGTGCAGCCTGACGTCACATCGCCGGCACTATAAGCGCAGCCTGACCGTCACATCGCCGGCACTATAAGCGCAGCCTGACCGTCACATCGCCGGCACTATAAGCGCAGCCTGACGTCACATCGCCGGCACTATTAGTGCAGCCTGACCGTCACATCGCCGGCACTATAAGTGCAGCCTGACCGTCACATCGCCGGCACTATAAGCGCATCCTGACCGTCACATCGCCTGACCGTCACATCGCCGGCACTATAAGCGCAGCCTGACCGTCACATCGCCGGCACTATAAGCGCAGCCTGACGTCACATCGCCGGCACTATAAGCGCAGCCTGACATCACATCGCCGGCACTATAAGCGCAGCCTGACCGTCACATCGCCGGCACTATAAGCGCAGCCTGACGTCACATCGCCGGCACTATAAGCGCAGCCTGACCGTCACATCGCCGGCACTATAAGCGCGGCCTGACCGTCACATCGCCGGCACTATAAGCGCAGCCTGACCGTCACATCGCCGGCACTATAAGCGCAGCCTGATAGTCACATCGCCGGCACTATAAGCGCAGCCTGACGTCACATCGCCGGCACTATAAGCGCAGCCTGACCGTCACATCGCCGGCACTATAAGCGCAGCCTGACCGTCACATCGCCGGCACTATAAGCGCAGCCTGACCGTCACATCGCCTGCACTATAAGTGCAGCCTGACCGTCACATCGCTGGCACTATAAGCGCAGCCTGACGTCACATCGCCGGCACTATAAGCGCAGCCTGACCGTCACATCGCCGGCACTATAAGTGCAGCCTGACCGTCACATCGCTGGCACTATAAGCGCAGCCTGACCGTCACATCGCCAGCACTATAAGCGCAGCCTGACCGTCACATCGCCGGCACTATAAGTGCAGCCTGACCGTCACATCGCCGGCACTATAAGTGCAGCCTGACCGTCACATCGCTGGCACTATAAGCGCAGCCTGACGTCACATCGCCGGCACTATAAGCGCAGCCTGACCGTCACATCGCCGGCACTATAAGTGCAGCCTGACCGTCACATCGCCGGCACTATAAGCGCAGCCTGACCGTCACATCGCCGGCACTATAAGCGCAGCCTGACCGTCACATCGCCGGCACTATAAGTGCAGCCTGACCGTCACATCGCCGGCACTATAAGCGCAGCCTGACGTCACATCGCCGGCACTATAAGCGCAGCCTGACATCGCCGGCACTATAAGCGCAGCCTGACCGTCACATCGCCGGCACTATAAGCGCAGCCTGACCGTCACATCGCCGGCACTATAAGCGCAGCCTGACGTCACATCGCCGGCACTATAAGCGCAGCCTGACCCTCACATCGCCGGCACTATAAGAGCAGCCTGACCGTCATATCGCCGGCACTATAAGCGCAGCCTGACCGTCACATCGCCGGCACTATAAGCGCAGCCTGACCGTCACATCGCCGGCACTATAAGCGCAGCCTGACCGTCACATCGCCGGCACTATAAGCGCAGCCTGACGTCACATCGCCGGCACTATAAGCTCAGCCTGACCGTCACATCGCCGGCACTATAAGCGCGGCCTGACCGTCACATCGCCGGCACTATAAGCGCAGCCTGACCGTCACATCGCCGGCACTATAAGCGCAGCCTGACCGTCACATCGCCGGCACTATAAGCGCAGCCTGACCGTCACATCGCCGGCACTATAAACGCAGCCTGACCGTCACATCGCCGGCACTATAAGCGCAGCCTGACGTCACATCGCCGGCACTATGAGCGCAGCCTGACGTCACATCGCCGGCACTATAAGCGCAGCCTGACCGTCACATCGCCGGCACTATAAGTGCAGCCTGACCGTCACATCGCCGGCACTATAAGCGCAGCCTGACCGTCACATCGCCGGCACTATAAGCGCAGCCTGACCGTCACATCGCCGGCACTATAAGCGCAGCCTGACCGTCACATCGCCAGCACTATAAGCACAGCCTGACCGTCACATCGCTGGCACTATAAGCGCAGCCTGACCGTCACATCGCCGGCACTATAAGCGCAGCCTGACCGTCACATCGCCGGCACTATAAGCGCAGCCTGACGTCACATCGCCGGCACTATAAGAGCAGCCTGACCGTCCCATCGGCGGCACTATAAGCGCAGCCTGACCGTCACATCGCCGGCACTATAAGCGCAGCCTGACCGTCACATCGCCGGCACTATAAGCGCAGCCTGACCGTCACATCGCCGGCACTATAAGCGCAGCCTGACGTCACATCGCCGGCACTATAAGCGCAGCCTGACCGTCACATCGCCAGCACTATAAGCGCAGCCTGACCGTCACATCGCCGGCACTATAAGCGCAGCCTGACCGTCACATCGCCGGCACTATAAGCGCAGCCTGACCGTCACATCGCCGGCACTATAAGCGCAGCCTGACCGTCACATCGCCGGCACTATAAGCGCGGCCTGACCGTCACATCGCCAGCACTATAAGCGCGGCCTGACCGTCACATCGCCGGCACTATAAGCGCAGCCTGACCGTCACATCGCCGGCACTATAAGTGCAGCCTGACCATCACATCGCCGGCACTATAAGCGCAGTCTGACCGTCACATCGCCTGCACTATAAGCGCAGCCTGACCGTCACATCGCCGGCACTATAAGCGCAGCCTGACGTCACATCGCCGGCACTATAAGCGCGGCCTGACCGTCACATCGCCGGCACTATAAGCGCAGCCTGACCGTCACATCGCCGGCACTATAAGCGCAGCCTGACCGTCACATCGCCGGCACTATAAGCGCAGCCTGACCATCACATCGCCGGCACTATAAGCGCAGCCTGACCGTCACATCGCCGGCACTATAAGCGCAGCCTGACCGTCACATCGCCGGCACTATAAGCGCAGCCTGACCGTCACATCGCCGGCACTATAAGCGCAGCCTGACGTCACATCGCCGGCACTATAAGCGCAGCCTGACCGTCACATCGCCGGCACTATAAGCGCAGCCTGACCGTCACATCGCCTGCACTATAAGCGCAGCCTGACCGTCACATCGCCGGCACTATAAGCGCAGCCTGACCGTCACATCGCCTGCACTATAAGTGCAGCCTGACCGTCACATCGCTGGCACTATAAGCGCAGCCTGACGTCACATCGCCGGCACTATAAGCGCAGCCTGACCGTCACATCGCCGGCACTATAAGTGCAGCCTGACCGTCACATCGCTGGCACTATAAGCGCAGCCTGACGTCACATCGCCGGCACTATAAGCGCAGCCTGACATCGCCGGCACTATAAGCGCAGCCTGACCGTCACATCGCCGGCACTATAAGCGCAGCCTGACCGTCACATCGCCGGCACTATAAGCGCAGCCTGACGTCACATCGCCGGCACTATAAGCGCAGCCTGACCCTCACATCGCCGGCACTATAAGAGCAGCCTGACCGTCATATCGCCGGCACTATAAGCGCAGCCTGACCGTCACATCGCCGGCACTATAAGCGCAGCCTGACCGTCACATCGCCGGCACTATAAGCGCAGCCTGACCGTCACATCGCCGGCACTATAACCGCAGCCTGACGTCACATCGCCGGCACTATAAGCGCAGCCTGACCGTCACATCGCCGGCACTATAAGCGCAGCCTGACCGTCACATCGCCGGCACTATAAGCGCAGCCTGACCTTCACATCGCCGGCACTATAAGCGCAGCCTGACCGTCACATCGCCGGCACTATAACCGCAGCCTGACGTCACATCGCCGGCACTATAAGCGCAGCCTGACCGTCACATCGCCGGCACTATAAGCGCAGCCTGACCGTCACATCGCCGGCACTATAAGTGCAGCCTGACCGTCACATCGCCGGCACTATAAGTGCAGCCTGACCGTCACATCGCCGGCACTATAAGCGCAGCCTGACCGTCACATCGCCGGCACTATAAGCGCAGCCTGACCGTCACATCGCCGGCACTATAAGCGCAGCCTGACCGTCACATCGCCGGCACTATAAGCGCAGCCTGACCGTCACATCGCCGGCACTATAAGCGCAGCCTGACCGTCACATCGCCGGCACTATAAGCGCAGCCTGACCGTCACATCGCCGGCACTATAAGCGCAGCCTGACCGTCACATCGCTGGCACTATAAGCGCAGCCTGACCGTCACATCGCCGGCACTATAAGCGCAGCCTGACCGTCACATCGCCGGCACTATAAGCGCAGCCTGACCGTCACATCGCCGGCACTATAAGCGCGGCCTGACCGTCACATCGCCGGCACTATAAGCGCAGCCTGACCGTCACATCGCCGGCACTATAAGTGCAGCCTGACCGTCACATCGCCGGCACTATAAGCGCAGCCTGACCGTCACATCCCTGGCACTATAAGCGCAGCCTGACCGTCACATCGCCGGCACTATAAGCGCAGCCTGACCGTCACATCGCCGGCACTATAAGCGCAGCCTGACCGTCACATCGCCGGCACTATAAGCGCAGCCTGACAGTCACATCGCCGGCACTATAAGCGCAGCCTGACCGTCACATCGCCGGCACTATAAGTGCAGCCTGACCGTCACATCGCCGGCACTATAAGTGCAGCCTGACCGTCACATCGCCGGCACTATAAGCGCAGCCTGACCCTCACATGGCCGGCACTATAAGCGCAGCCTGACCGTCACATGGCCGGCACTTTAAGTGCAGCCTGACGTCACATCGCCGGCACTATAAGCGCAGCCTGACCGTCACATCGCCGGCACTATAAGCGCAGCCTGACCGTCACATCGCCGGCACTTTAAGTGCAGCCTGACCGTCACATCGCCGGCACTATAAGCGCAGCCTGACCGTCACATCGCCGGCACTATAAGCGCAGCCTGACCGTCACATCGCCGGCACTATAAGCGCAGCCTGACCGTCACATCGCCGGCACTATAAGCGCAGCCTGACCGTCACATCGCCGGCACTATAAGCGCAGCCTGACCGTCACATCGCCGGCACTATAAGCGCAGCCTGACCGTCACATCGCCGGCACTATAAGAGCAGCCTGACAGTCACATCGCCGGCACTATAAGTGCAGCCTGACCGTCACATCGCCGGCACTATAAGTGCAGCCTGACCGTCACATCGCCGGCACTATAAGCGCAGCCTGACCCTCACATGGCCGGCACTATAAGCGCAGCCTGACCGTCACATGGCCGGCACTTTAAGTGCAGCCTGACCATCACATCGCCGGCACTATAAGCGCAGCCTGACCGTCACATCGCCGGCACTATAAGTGCAGCCTGACCGTCACATGGACGGCACTATAAGCGCAGCCTGACCGTCACATCGCCGGCACTATAAGCGCAGCCTGACCGTCACATCGCCGGCACTATAAGCGCAGCCTGACGTCACATCGCCGGCACTATAAGCGCAGCCTGACCGTCACATCGCCGGCACTATAAGCGCAGCCTGACCGTCACATCGCCGGCACTATAAGAGCAGCCTGACCGTCACATCGCCGACACTATAAGTGCAGCCTGACCGTCACATCGCCGGCACTATAAGCGCAGCCTGACCGTCACATCCCTGGCACTATAAGCGCAGCCTGACCGTCACATCGCCGGCACTATAAGCGCAGCCTGACCGTCACATCGCCGGCACTATAAGAGCAGCCTGACCGTCACATCGCCGACACTATAAGTGCAGCCTGACCGTCACATCGCCGGCACTATAAGCGCAGCCTGACCGTCACATCCCTGGCACTATAAGCGCGGCCTGACCGTCACATCGCCGTCACTATAAGCGCAGCCTGACCGTCACATCGCCGGCACTATAAGCGCAGCCTGACCGTCACATGGCCGGCACTATAAGCGCAGCCTGACCGTCACATGGCCGGCACTTTAAGTGCAGCCTGACGTCACATCGCCGGCACTATAAGCGCAGCCTGACCGTCACATCGCCGGCACTATAAGCGCAGCCTGACCGTCACATCGCCGGCACTTTAAGTGCAGCCTGACCGTCACATCGCCGGCACTATAAGCGCAGCCTGACCGTCACATCGCCGGCACTATAAGCGCAGCCTGACCGTCACATCGCCGGCACTATAAGCGCAGCCTGACCGTCACATCGCCGGCACTATAAGCGCAGCCTGACCGTCACATCGCCGGCACTATAAGCGCAGCCTGACCGTCACATCGCCGGCACTATAAGCGCAGCCTGACCGTCACATCGCCGGCACTGTAAGAGCAGCCTGACAGTCACATCGCCGGCACTATAAGTGCAGCCTGACCGTCACATCGCCGGCACTATAAGTGCAGCCTGACCGTCACATCGCCGGCACTATAAGCGCAGCCTGACCCTCACATGGCCGGCACTATAAGCGCAGCCTGACCGTCACATGGCCGGCACTTTAAGTGCAGCCTGACCGTCACATCGCCGGCACTATAAGTGCAGCCTGACCGTCACATGGCCGGCACTATAAGCGCAGCCTGACCGTCACATCGCCGGCACTATAAGCGCAGCCTGACCGTCACATCGCCGGCACTATAAGCGCAGCCTGACGTCACATCGCCGGCACTATAAGCGCAGCCTGACCGTCACATCGCCGGCACTATAAGCGCAGCCTGACCGTCACATCGCCGGCACTATAAGAGCAGCCTGACCGTCACATCGCCGACACTATAAGTGCAGCCTGACCGTCACATCGCCGGCACTATAAGCGCAGCCTGACCGTCACATCCCTGGCACTATAAGCGCGGCCTGACCGTCACATCGCCGGCACTATAAGCGCAGCCTGACCGTCACATCGCCGGCACTATAAGCGCAGCCTGACCGTCACATCGCCGGCACTATAAGCGCAGCCTGACCGTCACATCGCCGGCACTATAAGCGCAGCCTGACCGTCACATCGCCGGCACTATAAGCGCAGCCTGACCGTCACATCGCCGGCACTATAAGCGCAGCCTGATGTCACATCGCCGGCACTATAAGCGCAGCCTGACATCGCCGGCACTATAAGCGCAGCCTGACCGTCACATCGCCGGCACTATAAGCGCAGCCTGACCGTCACATCGCCGGCACTATAAGCGCAGCCTGACCGTCACATCGCCGGCACTATAAGCGCAGCCTGACGTCACATCGCCGGCACTATAAGCGCAGCCTGACCGTCACATCGCCGGCACTATAAGCGCAGCCTGACGTCACATCGCCGGCACTATAAGCGCAGCCTGACCGTCACATCGCCGGCACTATAAGCGCAGCCTGACCGTCACATCGCCGGCACTATAAGCGCAGCCTGACCGTCACATCGCCGGCACTATAAGCGCAGCCTGACCGTCACATCGCCGGCACTATAAGCGCGGCCTGACCGTCACATCGCCGGCACTATAAGCGCGGCCTGACCGTCACATCGCCGGCACTATAAGCGCAGCCTGACCGTCACATCGCCAGCACTATAAGCGCGGCCTGACCGTCACGTCGCCGGCACTATAAGCGCAGCCTGACCGTCACATCGCCGGCACTATAAGCGCAGCCTGACGTCACATCGCCGGCACTATAAGCGCAGCCTGACCGTCACATCGCCGGCACTATAAGCGCAGCCTGACCGTCACATCGCTGGCACTATAAGTGCAGCCTGACCGTCACATCGCCGGCACTATAAGTGCAGCCTGACCGTCACATCGCCGGCACTATAAGCGCAGCCTGACGTCACATCGCCGGCACTATAAGTGCAGCCTGACCGTCACATCGCCGGCACTATAAGTGCAGCCTGACCGTCACATCGCCGGCACTATAAGCGCAGCCTGACGTCACATCGCCGGCACTATAAGCGCAGCCTGACCGTCACATCGCCGGCACTATAAGCGCAGCCTGACCGTCACATCGCCGGCACTATAAGCGCAGCCTGACCGTCACATCGCTGGCACTATAAGCGCGGCCTGACCGTCACATCGCCGGCACTATAAGCGCAGCCTGACCGTCACATCGCCGGCACTATAAGCGCAGCCTGACCGTCACATCGCCGGCACTATAAGCGCAGCCTGACCGTCACATCGCCGGCACTATAAGCGCAGCCTGACCGTCACATCGCCGGCACTATAAGCGCAGCCTGACCGTCACATCGCCGGCACTATAAGCGCAGCCTGACCGTCACATCGCCGGCACTATAAGCGCAGCCTGACCGTCACATCGCCGGCACTATAAGCGCAGCCTGACCGTCACATCGCCGGCACTATAAGCGCAGCCTGACCGTCACATCGCCGGCACTATAAGCGCAGCCTGACCGTCACATCGCCGGCACTATAAGCGCAGCCTGACCCTCACATCGCCGGCACTATAAGCGCAGCCTGACCGTCACATCGCCGGCACTATAAGCGCAGCCTGACCGTCACATCGCCGGCACTATAAGCGCAGCCTGACCGTCACATCGCCGGCACTATAAGTGCAGCCTGACCGTCACATCGCCGGCACTATAAGTGCAGCCTGACGTCACATCGCCGGCACTATAAGCGCAGCCTGACCGTCACATCGCCGGCACTATAAGTGCAGTCTGACCGTCACATCGCCGGCACTATAAGCGCGGCCTGACCGTCACATCGCCGGCACTATAAGCGCAGCCTGACCGTCACATCGCCGGCACTATAAGTGCAGCCTGACGTCACATCGCCGGCACTATAAGCGCAGCCTGACCGTCACATCGCCGGCACTATAAGCGCAGCCTGACCGTCACATCGCCGGCACTATAAGCGCAGCCTGACGTCACATCGCCGGCACTATAAGCGCAGCCTGACGTCACATCGCCGGCACTATAAGCGCAGCCTGACCGTCACATCGCCGGCACTATAAGCGCAGCCTGACGTCACATCGCCGGCACTATAAGCGCAGCCTGACCGTCACATCGCCGGCACTATAAGCGCAGCCTGACGTCACATCGCCGGCACTATAAGCGCAGCCTGACCGTCACATCGCCGGCACTATAAGCGCGGCCTGACCGTCACATCGCCGGCACTATAAGCGCAGCCTGACAGTCACATCGCCGGCACTATAAGCGCAGCCTGACCGTCACATCGCCGGCACTATAAGCGCAGCCTGACCGTCACATCGCCGGCACTATAAGTGCAGCCTGACCGTCACATCGCCGGCACTATAAGCGCAGACTGACCGTCACATCGCCGGCACTATAAGCGCAGCCTGACCGTCACATCGCCGGCACTATAAGCGCAGCCTGACGTCACATCGCCGGCACTATAAGCGCAGCCTGACGTCACATCGCCGGCACTATAAGCGCAGCCTGACGTCACATCGCCGGCACTATAAGCGCAGCCTGACGTCACATCGCCGGCACTATAAGCGCAGCCTGACGTCACATCGCCGTCACTATAAGCGCAGCCTGACCGTCACATCGCCGGCACTATAAGGGCAGCCTGACAGTCACATCGCCGGCACTATAAGCGCAGCCTGACCGTCACATCGCCGGCACTATAAGCGCAGCCTGACATCGCCGGCACTATAAGCGCAGCCTGACCGTCACATCGCCGGCACTATAAGGGCAGCCTGACCGTCACATCGCTGGCACTATAAGCGCAGCCTGACCGTCACATCGCCGGCACTATAAGCGCAGCCTGACATCGCCGGCACTATAAGCGCAGCCTGACCGTCACATCGCCGGCACTATAAGCGCGGCCTGACCGTCACATCGCCGGCACTATAAGCGCAGCCTGACGTCACATCGCCGGCACTATAAGCGCAGCCTGACCGTCACATCGCCGGCACTATAAGCGCAGCCTGACCGTCACATCGCCGGCACTATAAGCGCAGCCTGACCGTCACATCGCCGGCACTATAAGCGCAGCCTGACCGTCACGTCGCCGGCACTATAAGCGCAGCCTGACCGTCACATCGCCGGCACTATAAGAGCAGCCTGACCGTCACATCGCCGGCACTATAAGCGCAGCCTGACCGTCACATCGCCGGCACTATAAGTGAAGCCTGACCGTCACATCGCCGGCACTATAAGCGCAGCCTGACCGTCACATCGCCGGCACTATAAGCGCAGCCTGACCGTCACATCGCCGGCACTATAAGCGCAGCCTGACCATCACATCGCCGGCACTATAAGCGCAGCCTGACGTCACATCGCCGGCACTATAAGGGCAGCCTGACCGTCACATCGCCGGCACTATAAGCGCAGCCTGACCGTCACATCGCCGGCACTATAAGGGCAGCCTGACCGTCACATCGCCGGCACTATAAGCGCGGCCTGACCGTCACATCGCCGGCACTATAAGCGCGGCCTGACCGTCACATCGCCGGCACTATAAGCGCAGCCTGACCGTCACATCGCCGGCACTATAAGCGCAGCCTGACCGTCACATCGCCGGCACTATAAGCGCAGCCTGACCGTCACATCGCCGGCACTATAAGCGCAGCCTGACCGTCACATCGCCAGCACTATAAGCGCAGCCTGACCGTCACATCGCCGGCACTATAAGCGCAGCCTGACCGTCACATCGCCGGCACTATAAGCGCAGCCTGACCGTCACATCGCCGGCACTATAAGCGCAGCCTGACCGTCACATCGCCGGCACTATAAGCGCAGCCTGACCATCACATCGCCGGCACTATAAGCGCAGCCTGACCGTCACATCGCCGGCACTATAAGAGCAGCCTGACCGTCACATCGCCGGCACTATAAGCTCAGCCTGACCGTCACATCGCCGGCACTATAAGCGCAGCCTGACGTCACATCGCCGGCACTATAAGCGCAGCCTGACCGTCACATCGCCGGCACTATAAGCGCAGCCTGACGTCACATCGCCGGCACTATAAGCGCAGCCTGACGTCACATCGCCGGCACTATAAGCGCAGCCTGACGTCACATCGCCGGCACTATAAGCGCAGCCTGACGTCACATCGCCGGCACTATAAGCGCAGCCTGACCGTCACATCGCCGGCACTATAAGTGCAGCCTGACCGTCACATCGCCGGCACTATAAGCGCAGCCTGACGTCACATCGCCGGCACTATAAGCGCAGCCTGACATCGCCGGCACTATAAGCGCAGCCTGACCGTCACATCGCCGGCACTATAAGTGCAGCCTGACCGTCACATCGCCGGCACTATAAGCGCAGCCTGACCGTCACATCGCCGGCACTATAAGCGCAGCCTGACGTCACATCGCCGGCACTATAAGCGCAGCCTGACCGTCACATCGCCGGCACTATAAGCGCAGCCTGACCGTCACATCGCTGGCACTATAAGCGCGGCCTGACCGTCACATCGCCGGCACTATAAGCGCAGCCTGACCGTCACATCGCTGGCACTATAAGCGCGGCCTGACCGTCACATCGCCGGCACTATAAGCGCAGCCTGACCGTCACATCGCCGGCACTATAAGCGCAGCCTGACCGTCACATCGCCGGCACTATAAGCGCAGCCTGACCGTCACATCGCCGGCACTATAAGCGCAGCCTGACCGTCACATCGCCGGCACTATAAGTGCAGCCTGACCGTCACATCGCCGGCACTATAAGCGCAGCCTGACCGTCACATCGCCGGCACTATAAGCGCAGCCTGACCGTCACATCGCTGGCACGCAGCCTGACCGTCACATCGCCTGCACTATAAGCGCAGCCTGACCGTCACATCGCCGGCACTATAAGCGCAGCCTGACCGTCACATCGCCGGCACTATAAGCGCAGCCTGACCGTCACATCGCCGGCACTATAAGCGCAGCCTGACCGTCACATCGCCTGCACTATAAGCGCAGCCTGACCGTCACATCGCCGGCACTATAAGCGCAGCCTGACCATCACATCGCCGGCACTATAAGCGCAGCCTGACCGTCACATCGCCGGCACTATAAGCGCAGCCTGACCGTCACATCGCCGGCACTATAAGCGCAGCCTGACGTCACATCGCCGGCACTATAAGCTCAGTCTGACCGTCACATCGCCGGCACTATAAGCTCAGCCTGACCGTCACATCGCCGGCACTATAAGCGCAGCCTGACCGTCACATCGCCGGCACTATAAGCTCAGCCTGACCGTCACATCGCCGGCACTATAAGTGCAGCCTGACCGTCACATCGCCGGCACTATAAGCGCAGCCTGACCGTCACATCGCCGGCACTATAAGCGCAGCCTGACCGTCACATCGCCGGCACTATAAGTGCAGCCTGACCGTCACATCGCCGGCACTATAAGCGCAGCCTGACCGTCACATCGCCGGCACTATAAGCGCGGCCTGACCGTCACATCGCCGGCACTATAAGCGCAGCCTGACCGTCACATCGCCGGCACTATAAGCGCAGCCTGACCGTCACATCGCCGGCACTATAAGTGCAGCCTGACCGTCACATCGCCGGCACTATAAGCGCAGCCTGACCGTCACATCGCCGGCACTATAAGCGCAGCCTGACGTCACATCGCCGGCACTATAAGCGCAGCCTGACCGTCACATCGCCGGCACTATAAGCGCAGCCTGACGTCACATCGCCGGCACTATAAGCGCAGCCTGACCGTCACATCGCCGGCACTATAAGCGCAGCCTGACCGTCACATCGCCGGCACTATAAGCGCAGCCTGACCGTCACATCGCCGGCACTATAAGCGCAGCCTGACCGTCACATCGCTGGCACTATAAGCGCAGCCTGACCGTCACATCGCCGGCACTATAAGCGCAGCCTGACCGTCACATCGCCGGCACTATAAGTGCAGCCTGACCGTCACATCGCCGGCACTATAAGCGCAACCTGACCGTCACATCGCTGGCACTATAAGCGCAGCCTGACGTCACATCGCCGGCACTATAAGCGCGGCCTGACCGTCACATCGCCGGCACTATAAGCGCAGCCTGACCGTCACATCGCCGGCACTATAAGCGCAGCCTGACCGTCACATCGCCGGCACTATAAGCGCAGCCTGACCGTCACATCGCCGGCACTATAAGCGCAGCCTGACCGTCACATCGCCGGCACTATAAGCGCGGCCTGACCGTCACATCGCCGGCACTATAAGCGCAGCCTGACCATCACATCGCCGGCACTATAAGCGCAGCCTGACCGTCACATCGCCGGCACTATAAGCGCAGCCTGACCGTCACATCGCCGGCACTATAAGCGCAGCCTGACCGTCACATCGCCGGCACTATAAGAGCAGCCTGACCGTCACATCGCCGGCACTAT
The DNA here is from genome assembly GCF_040206685.1 of Ascaphus truei. NCBI lineage: Eukaryota > Metazoa > Chordata > Amphibia > Anura > Ascaphidae > Ascaphus > Ascaphus truei. Next base: position 432,501,542 of record NC_134485.1, on the reverse strand, counting down.
AAGCGCAGCCTGACCGTCACATCGCCGGCACTATAAGCGCAGCCTGACGTCACATCGCCGGCACTATAAGCGCAGCCTGACCGTCACATCGCCGGCACTATAAGCGCAGCCTGACCGTCACATCGCCGGCACTATAAGCGCAGCCTGACCGTCACATCGCCGGCACTATAAGCGCAGCCTGACCGTCACATCGCCGGCACTATAAGCGCGGCCTGACCGTCACATCGCCTGCACTATAAGCGCAGCCTGACCGTCACATCGCCGGCACTATAAGCGCAGCCTGACCGTCACATCGCCGGCACTATAAGCGCAGCCTGACCGTCACATCGCCGGCACTATAAGCGCAGCCTGACCGTCACATCGCCGGCACTATAAGCGCAGCCTGACGTCACATCGCCGGCACTATAAGCGCAGCCTGACCGTCACATCGCCGGCACTATAAGCGCAGCCTGACCGTCACATCGCCGGCACTATAAGCGCAGCCTGACGTCACATCGCCGGCACTATAAGCGCAGCCTGACCGTCACATCGCCGGCACTATAAGCGCAGCCTGACCGTCACATCGCCGGCACTATAAGCGCAGCCTGACCGTCACATCGCCGGCACTATAAGCGCAGCCTGACCGTCACATCGCCGGCACTATAAGCGCGGCCTGACCGTCACATCGCCGGCACTATAAGCGCAGCCTGACGTCACATCGCCGGCACTATAAGCGCAGCCTGACCGTCACATCGCCGGCACTATAAGCGCAGCCTGACGTCACATCGCCGGCACTATAAGCGCGGCCTGACCGTCACATCGCCGGCACTATAAGCGCAGCCTGACCGTCACATCGCCGGCACTATAAGCGCAGCCTGACCGTCACATCGCCGGCACTATAAGCGCAGCCTGACCGTCACATCGCCGGCACTATAAGCGCAGCCTGACCGTCACATCGCCGGCACTATAAGCGCAGCCTGACCGTCACATCGCCGGCACTATAAGTGCAGCCTGACCGTCACATCGCCGGCACTATAAGCGCAGCCTGACCGTCACATCGCCGGCACTATAAGTGCAGTCTGACCGTCACATCGCTGGCACTATAAGCGCAGCCTGACCGTCACATCGCCGGCACTATAAGCGCAGCCTGACGTCACATCGCCGGCACTATAAGCGCAGCCTGACCGTCACATCGCCGGCACTATAAGCGCAGCCTGACCGTCACGTCGCCGGCACTATAAGCGCAGCCTGACCGTCACATCGCCGGCACTATAAGTGCAGTCTGACCGTCACATCGCCGGCACTATAAGCGCAGCCTGACCGTCACATCGCCGGCACTATAAGCGCAGCCTGACCGTCACGTCGCCGGCACTATAAGCGCAGCCTGACCGTCACATCGCCGGCACTATAAGCGCAGCCTGATCGTCACGTCGCCGGCACTATAAGCGCGGCCGGACCGTCACATCGCCGGCACTATAAGCGCAGCCTGACCGTCACGTCGCCGGCACTATAAGCGCAGCCTGACCGTCACATCGCCGGCACTATAAGCGCAGCCTGACGTCACATCGCTGGCACTATAAGCGCGGCCTTAGACAGGTTACTCTGCATCTTACTGCCCTTTCTATCATGGACACTACATTTAATAATGTCTCTTTATGGATCTCGTGGAGACATTTCTAACCTGTCAGCAACGTTGCTACTTTGTGTCTTCGTACACATCCAATTTGTGGTGTGAATGTCACTCGTTCTTACGGTACTGCACTTGCACACATGTGTATTCTTCTCCTGTGGTGAGTACACATGGACACAGGGCTGGCTTATTGTCCGTGACATTTAAAAATATAATATTATGTTGTTGCCCTTCAAAATGACCTTACAGTTTGGGGGACTATTTGTCCTTCAGTGTATAATTTGCATTCAGTCGCCATTTATCACCCTGTGCTCACATCGTGTCAACTGACAGATGTGGACCTTAGCTGAGTCTGTATGTTTTGCAATGTCCATTAGTCCAGCATCGCTTGTCCCATTCAGGAATTGTGTAGCAGTCCCCCCTCCTTTTAACACTTTCTCCCCTGTTTTTATTGTTCCATCAATAAATATGTTTTCATTTGTTTTGGTATACCAGTGTGCTCCCTTTGGGAATCATATATATATATATATATATATATATATATATTGTGGCAGGATGGTTGTGGTAAGTGAGGAGACAACACGTCTTTTCCGGTGAAATAATGCTGATGGGTTTATTTGTCCAAAAACGGTAACTAAACAATGGGTACACTGTCCCTTTAAAATTGAAACGAAACAAAATCCTAACCCCGGTCGGGGTACTAGCTAAACAAAAGTGCAGGCTAACTATCTGGCTGGCTAGCTAACCTATTCCAGCCCAATAAAGTACAGCAAACGCAGTTGGCTCCTTACCTGGGAGCTTTATTCTTCCCTCTTGGGACAGGATCGCTTTGGGCAGCTTGTGTCTGTCTTAACACTCCTCTGTCTTCCCTCTATGCCTCAGAGAGAGAGACTGCCGCCCCAGAGGTATTTCCTCTTCCTGTTTTTAAAGCAGGTGAAGGCGCTTAATTCAAATCACCTGTGGTTTGCTTGACAAGCTGAGTTAACCCCTCGTTTACTGGATAGCATGCATACTGCCATCTCCTATTCACATACACGGAGTCAATGACCCTGTCACATATCCCCCTTCCCAGCGTAACGTTACCGAGAGGAGCGGCCCGTGCACCGAGACTGTGCACCCTAGAGAGTGCATCAGCATTACCGTGCAGTATTCCTGGCCGATGTTGGATCGTAAAGTTAAAAGGTTGTAACGACAGGAACCAACGGGTAACTCTCGAGTTCTTTTCTTTATGTCTATGCATCCACTGTAGGGGTGCGTGATCTGTTATGAGTGTAAAAGACCTGCCTAAAAGGTAATATTTCAATGTGTCTGTTGCCCACTTTACGGCCAGACACTATTTTTCCACTGTGGCATATCTTTGTTCGCGGGGACACAATTTGCGACTTAAATAGAGGACCGGGTGTTCCTCTTCTCCTACAAACTGGGACAGTACTGCTCCGAGACCTACTTCGGAGGCGTCCGTTTGCAAAAAAAACTCCTTTTTAAAATCCGGAGCTACCATGACTGGGTGACTACAGAGCGTTGTGCGTAGGTCTACAAATGCGGTCTCCGCATTACCGTTCCATTTTACAACATCAGGTGCCTTTGCCTTTACTAGATCTGAAAGCTGTGCAGCCCGGGTTGCAAAATGGGGTATAAATCGCCTGTAGTATCCTACAATGCCCAGAAACGTCCTAACCTGTTTCTTTTTAAGGGGACGGGGCCAACTCTCAATGGCCTCAACTTTATTGAGCTGGGGTTTTACTGTCCCCCTTCCCACAACATAGCCAAGATATTTTGCCTCTGCTAGGCCGACTGAACATTTAGCTGGATTGGCTGTAAGACCCGCCTCCCGAAAGGTTCTTAACACTGCTTCAACCTTTACTAGATGTGAGTCCCAATTTGGACTATGAATTACTACATCGTCTAAGTACGCTGAGGCGTAGTTCGAGTGTGGGTGTAGCAACTTATTCATCAACCTTTGGAAGGTTGCAGGCGCCCCAAGAAGACCAAAGGGTAAAACAGTATACTGAAATAGACCATCAGGTGTGGAGAAGGCAGTTTTCTCTTTTGCTGACCTTGTTAAGGGGATTTGCCAATAACCCTTTGTAAGATCTAAAGTGGTTAGAAAACGTGCCAACTTCTCAATTAACTCGTCTACCCGTGGCATAGGATAGGCATCAAACTTCGAGACTTCGTTTACTTTTCTAAAGTCGTTACAGAACCGTATTGTCCCATCTGGCTTAGGTACCAAGACAATAGGGCTGGACCATTGACTATGGGACTCCTCAATTATGCCTAGATCTAGCATTTTCTTTACCTCTGACTGAATAGCCCCTCTTCTAGCTTCTGGGATTCTATAAGGTCTTATCTTAATGACTACCCCAGGCTTGGTGACGATATCATGAGAAACCATCCTAGTTTTCCCTGGTACGCTGGAAAAGACATCTCTGTTCCTCTTTACCAAATCTACAGCTTCTCTGTGTTGTTCAGGTGTAAGTTCTGCCGATATTTGAACAAGTGGTTCCTCCCCTTTCCTGGATTCGTTAGCTACTACGGACAGACATACCTCTCTATCCTTCCAGGCTTTTAATAGATTTATGTCATAGATCTGCTCTACCTTCCTCCGGTCTGGCTGTCGAATTTTATAATTCACCGGGCCGACCTGTTCTAGAACCTCATATGGCCCCTGCCAATGTGATAACAGCTTGCTTTCGGCCGTGGGAACAAGGACCATTACTCGGTCCCCTGGTCGGAAGTTACGAACCGTAGCCTGTCTGTTGTAAAGGTTCCGTTGGGCCCTCTGTGCCTCTTCTAGATGCTGTCTGACTATGGGGGTAATATGCGCAATATGGTCTTTCAAATCTTCCACAAATTGGACGACATTTTTCCCTGGCACAGCTTGTTGCTCCCACTCTTCTTTGAGGCTATCCAGAATCCCTCTTGGGCGTCTCCCATACAGGAATTCAAATGGGGAAAACCCCGTAGAGGCCTGTGGTACCTCTCGGATAGCAAACAAGAGATAAGGCAACAAGGTGTCCCAGTTCTTCCCATCACTAGCGACCACCTTTCTCAACATCATCTTCAACGTCTTATTAAATCGTTCTACCAGTCCGTCCGTTTGCGGATGGTACACAGAGGTTCTTAGGGACTGTATTTTTAGCTCTACACATAAGTCTCGCATAAGCTTAGATGTAAACGGGGTACCCTGATCTGTCAAAATTTCTTTCGGTATCCCGAGTCGGGAGAACACCTGTAACAATTCCTTAGCTATAGCTTTGGAGGAAGTGTTACGTAAAGGTAGTGCCTCTGGATATCGAGTGGCATAGTCTAGGATCACCAGAATGTACTGATGACCCTTGGCAGATTTGTCCAAGGGACCCACTATATCCATGGCAATCCTCTCAAATGGGACCTCAATAATAGGCATAGGGATCAATGGGGCCCTCAAACGTGGTCGGGGGGCTGTCAACTGACACTCGGGACAAGAGGCACAGAATCTCTTTACTGCATTATATATCCCTGGCCAGTAAAACCTTTTTAGGATTCTTTGCTGTGTCTTCTCTACGCCCAGATGACCCCCCAACAAATGAGAGTGTGCTAGCTCTAGGACCTTCCTCACTAATGAACTGGGTACTAACAATTTTTCTATTTCTTGGCCCTCCTCTTGGCTCACATGGTATAACAAATCATTCTTAATATAGAAATATGGATAGGATTCCTTTGTGGTTCCTTCTACCGGGACCCCATTAACTTCTACCGCCTGGCTAAACCCATTTTTCAACTGGGGATCATTAGCCTGTTCTCTACCAAAGTTAGTTAGGGACAGTTCTAGATTTCCAAAACCTTCCTCATCGGGAATTTGGTTGGTTACTTCCACGGGTAACTCATATACCTGAGCATCAACAGGCCCTGTCTCGGACAACTCTTCTCCCTCTGGTCTCTCTCCGTTAGGAGTAGTGACCAGTGCTAACTGGGGTGGGGGTGTACCTCTTTTTTTTCGGTCCTACGTTCTCGTTTTGACTTAGGGGTTTTAGACACCTCGGCGACTAATTCGGGGTCGGTAAACGGAAAAAGCTCAACTGGAGTAGGATTGTTCAAGGTGAGCTGTCCTCTGATCAGGGTGTCAAAACCAGGGATATTACAGCCTAACACTAGGGAATGGGGTAACTTTGGTACAATTGCTGCCATAGTTTCGATGACTTGCCCCTCGACCTTTACTTTTATCAGAGTCGTGGTGTACGGAAGCGTACACCCATGTACACATAATACCCGCAACTTCTCACCCTGGGGTAACCGGAGAGGCTTAACCAACTTCCCGGATACCAAGTTAATATTGCTCCCTGAGTCTACCAGTGCGGAGACTGGTTTTCCATTTAACATCACCGTGGTGAGGAAGTTGTGGTTACGTTTTCCCTCGCGGGTCATACCCACCACTCCACAAAATTCAGATTTCACAGAACCATATGCACACTCCATTGGCTCAGACAACTGTGGGCAGTGAGCCTTAATATGCCCCGTCTCCCCACACTCAAAACAAACAATTGGCCCAGTTCGTTCTTGAAACCCTTTCTGAAATTTAGCGTTCTGTCTCTATCCGGGTTTTCTTCCACCCGTTCAAATCGTGCGAACGGTCGTGGGTCCTGGCGCCAGCGCTGGCCTCTACTGGTCGTGTTGGGACGTGGGTTGTAGTTGGTGCGAGTGGGGCGTGACAGTTCACGGGTAGCCAGAAACTGCTCCACTGCGCCTACCATGGCATCACAAGAGGGGTGATCTCCCTGTCCCACCCACTGTTGAAGGTCCTGGGGTAACGCTCGAATGAAGCGGTCCAACACCACCATCTCAAGGATCCGTGCCGGGCTATGTTCCTCTGGTTTTAGCCACTTGGACGCTAGGTGAATCAAATCCCATAACTGGGATCTGGGCGGCTTCTGTTCCTGGTATTTCCACTTATGGAACCTCTGTGCACAAACTGCGGGAGTCACACCAATCCTTGCAAGGATTTCGCTTTTCAGACAGTCATAGTCTGCTGCGGCTTCTTCGTCAAGGTCACAATACGCTTTTTGGGCTTCCCCCAGTAAAAATGGTGCGATAATCCCAGCCCATTTGGAGCGGGCCCACCTTTCCCGAGAAGCGATTCGCTCAAAGGACCTGAGGTATCCCTCGACGTCATCGTGCAGCGTCATTTTCTGTAGGTACTCGTTCGCCTGGACGGGCCGCGTCGGGGCCGTACTTGACAAGGCCATTTTAATCTGGGCCAGCTGCTCAATCAGCTGCTTCTGTGTGTCTGCAACAACATCAAGCTGGGCTGCAAATAACCGGTTCGTCTCGCGTTGTGCAGCCGTGCTGTCCTGTCCCTGTTTGTTAGCTTCTTGCTGGACAGCGGTGCTGTGTACTAAGGCCTTCACAATGTCCTCCATAGTGGCAGCTACCGCGTGGACAGTTTCCACCAGACGCAATCTCTAGCTCCGCCCCTTTTACAGGGTGTTCGAAATCCCACTTCTGACACCACGTGTGGCAGGATGGTCGTGGTAAGTGAGGAGACAACACGTCTTTTCCGGTGAAATAATGCTGATGGGTTTATTTGTCCAAAAACGGTAACTAAACAATGGGTACACTGTCCCTTTAAAATTGAAACGAAACAAAATCCTAACCCCGGTCGGGGTACTAGCTAAACAAAAGTGCAGGCTAACTATATGGCTGGCTAGCTAACCTATTCCAGCCCAATAAAGTACAGCAAACGCAGTTGGCTCCTTACCTGGGAGCTTTATTCTTCCCTCTTTGGACAGGATCGCTTTGGGCAGCTTGTGTCTGTCTTAACACTCCTCTGTCTTCCCTCTATGCCTCAGAGAGAGAGACTGCCGCCCCAGAGGTATTTCCTCTTCCTGTTTCTAAAGCAGGTGAAGGAGCTTAATTCAAATCACCTGTGGTCTGCTTGACAAGCTGAGTTAACCCCTTGTTTACTGGATAGCATGCATACTGCCATCTCCTATTCCCATACACGGAGTCAATGACCCTGTCACAATATATACATATATATATACACACACACACACACACACACACACACACACACACACACACACACACACACACACACACGCACACACACACACACACGCTGGGTGCACATAAACATAATGCATTAAATGAATATAATAAAAATAGAAAATTAGAAAATTAAAAATATACTTAACAGAAGTGATGGTGCTCGCAGACAGACGGGGAACACCGGCCGTCCCCAGAAGAGACCGCCACTTCCCCCGAGAGCGCCGCTTCCCCCGAGAGCGCCGCTTCCCCCGAGAGCGCCGCTTCCCCCGAGAGCGCCGCTTCCCCCGAGAGCGCCGCTTCCCCCGAGAGCGCCGCTTCCCCCGAGAGCGCCGCTTCCCCCGAGAGCGCCGCTTCCCCCGAGAGCGCCGCTTCCCCCGAGAGCGCCGCTTTCCCCGAGAGCGCCGCTTCCCCCGAGAGCGCCACTTCCCCCGAGAGCGCCACTTCCCCCGAGAGCGCCACTTCCCCCGAGAGCGCCACTTTCCCCGAGAGCGCCACTTTCCCCGAGAGCGCCACTTCCCCCGAGAGCGCCACTTCCCCCGAGAGCGCCACTTTCCCCGAGAGCGCCACTTTCCCCGAGAGCGCCACTTCCCCCGAGAGCGCCACTTCCCCCGAGAGCGCCACTTCCCCCGAGAGCGCCACTTCCCCCGAGAGCGCCACTTCCCCCGAGAGCGCCACTTTTTCCCCGAGAGCGCCACTTCCCCCGAGAGCGCCACTTTCCCCCGAGAGCGCCACTTTCCCCGAGAGCGCCACTTTCCCCGAGAGCGCCACTTCCCCCGAGAGCAACACTTCCCCCGAGAGCGCCACTTCCCCCGAGAGCGCCACTTCCCCCGAGAGCGCCACTTCCCCCGAGAGCGCCACTTTCCCCGAGAGCGCCACTTTCCCCGAGAGCGCCACATCCCCCGAGAGCGCCACTTCCCCCGAGAGCGCCACTTTCCCCGAGAGCGGCACTTTCCCCGAGAGCGCCACTTCTCCCGAGAGCGCCACTTCCCCCGAGAGCGCCACTTCCCCCGAGAGCGCCACTTCCCCCGAGAGCGCCACTTTCCCCGAGAGCGCCACTTCCCCCGAGAGCGCCACTTCCCCCGAGAGCGGCACTTCCCCCGAGAGCGCCACATCCCCCGAGAGCGCCACTTCCCCCGAGAGCGCCACTTCCCCCGAGAGCGCCACTTTCCCCCGAGAGCGCCACTTTCCACGAGAGCGGCACTTCCCCCGAGAGCGCCACATCCCCCGAGAGCGGCACTTCTCCCGAGAGCGACACTTCTCCCGAGAGCGCCACTTCCCCCGAGAGCGACACTTCTCCCGAGAGCGCCACTTCCCCCGAGAGCGGCACTTCCCCCGAGAGCGACACTTCTCCCGAGAGCGACACTTCTCCCGAGAGCAACACTTCTCCCGAGAGCGACACTTCTCCCGAGAGCGACACTTCTCCCGAGAGCGACACTTCTCCCGAGAGCGACACTTCTCCCGAGAGCGCCGCTTTCCCCGAGAGCGCCACTTCCCTCGAGAGCGCCACTTCCCCCTGAATCACTGAACTCCTACTGACAATCCCCAAATCACAAGCAAATGCATGAGGCAAAATATCTTGAAATAATGACACAAAAGCACAGGATATACATGCCGGCCAGCACCAGCTTCATACCAGAATTCCCACAAACCGCATTATCTCAAATACTGACATTTTAACGAGCGGACACACCACATTTTGGGTCACACGGCACCTAGTAAGCAGCACCAAGTCTTCAGGTGAATGGGCTTAGCAAATCAAAAGCCATTATCTTTCCTAAAGCAGCAATCTCGGCTACTCATTTACTCATTTTTTTAAATAATATATATATTAAACTTACCTGAACCCGGGTTTCACCCCCGAGCTGATCCGTACTCTCTCAACCTCCGGGGGCCGTGGCCGGTTCTAACGCAGAAACAAAACTCCAAGCATGGCGCCCCCGGGATCAAGAACTGAAAACCGCACCGTCAACGCCCGAGATCTGTTAATATAGGAATGTTTGGTGTCACTAAACAGTCCAGCACCTGAAATGGCGACTCGTCCTGCTAAGTGGGTACCATTCTGCTCAGCCGCTATGACCGTTCCTCCTCCTCCTGTTGCCATAGGAACACGGCGGCCCTGATAACTACGGCGTCCCAATTGACACCCTGGACCCGTCCATCAGCTGGAAGGACATCTGTTGGCTGAGGAGCCTCACCCATCTGCCGGTCATCATCAAGGGTATCCTGACCAAGGAGGATGCAGAACTAGCGGTGGAGCACGGCGTGCAGGGCATCATCGTGTCCAACCACGGGGGAAGACAACTGGATGGAGATCTTGCCACGGTATGTATTTCCAGGGCATCAAAAAGTTTGTTTCAAATGGTCTAGCAGGTACAGTATGTCCGACCAACTTTGTTTTGTCTCCGAATACTACAGTTTGATGTTCCTCATTGTAAAATGTCCTTATTTCTCTGTCTTCGATTAACCCAGCACCTGCACAAACTCAGCCATTCTGGCCGCATGACATAGAAAGAAATGTTTCCTTTGAAGATAAATACTCACATACAAAAATATTACAAAGATAGTTGCACAGTTTCCTGTTTCTGTGTGGGATCCTTGTATTTGATCTTAATATCATGATAACACTTCTCTCCTTCATCTTTGCTGGTGTTAACACACTGTCCTCAACTCTCGGTGGAATACTTTGGTGCCTCCTCCTGGTGGAATCAATCTTTCTGTGCCTCCCCTGTGCTTCCCTGCTACATATGTATACCGATAGTATCCCTTAGTCAGCTCTTGTGATCACTAATTCTATTACCAGATAAGGTCCTTCAGCTTCAAACTGATGTTATCTGATAAGGAACTGCCCACGCCTCCATTCAGAGAATAACCTAATATGGCATGTCTTCTAGAAAGATCTCAGAACTCCTTATTAATTCAACCTGCAGTCATGGCCTCTTCCGGTTGCATCAGCTCTAACCAGTTGTCCATAGTCACTCAATTGTCACCTAACCAGAGTCACACAACAGAGAACTCAGGACAGCTGCACCTGCACTCCCAACATAACTAAATATATAAACCCGATGTAACTGAATTATATCAGATTGATTGATTGATTTAGTAGCTCTTGTTATTGTATTGACCAGTGGCCTCCTGTGCTTATATGTATGTGTCCATGTGGCTTCCTGTAATAATATGAATCCATATGTACATGGTCCCCTGTGACTGTATTGGATGGTGTCCGTGCGTCCTGCATGTGACCCTGTTCCTCAATCTGTGCTCGCAGATTGACGCCCTGTCGGAGATTGTGGACGCGGTGCAGGGTCGGATCGAGGTGTATATAGATGGCGGCATACGGACGGGCAGCGACGTGCTGAAGGCGTTGGCTCTGGGAGCGAAGTGTGTGTTTATTGGGCGACCCATCGTGTGGGGGCTCACGTACAAGGTGTGACACAGGGGGAGGGGGGAAATGGGGACATTTTATGGGAGTTTATGTACAAGGTGCGGCACAGAGGACGAGGGTGGTGGCAGAAAGGAGGACATCTTCTCCACACAGGAAGTGATAGTGTGTATATACACACTGCGCCATGACCTATATATAGCAGGTGAATGGGTTAGTGCTGCAGGGCTGGTTTCTCTCGGTAACATCCTCCTTCTCTCGTACCTCAGGGAGAGGAGGGAGTGAGAGGCGTCCTGCAGATCCTGGCCGATGAATTCCGTCTGTCCATGGCCCTCTCAGGTAAGATCCTGCAATTCGAATGCCGGCTGCTTCCCTTATAAGTGGAAGGTGACTCCAAGGTCATATCGTGCCAGTGTAGTAATCTGTCATCCCAATACAAAAAAAACATCAATGGCTCTCCAAGTGATCGCTTCGTTTGCACGGCCATTTTTCTGCTGTCGCTGGGGTGAAGAAAATGTTGGTGATATATTAAAGCTAAGAGAAGCATTTCCATGTTCCATGTCTTAAAGCTGCAGTTCAGGCAATATCCTGCATGTGTGTTTTTTTTTTTAAATAAATCAGTTCTGTAGTAAGAAAAAATACTTTTAGCATTTTCTGTTTTTAAAAAAACTACTTTGAAAGACCAATTTTCTTGTATTCTATTTTTAAAAGCATGCTTGTTGCTGTAGCAACCATTTACATTCCCCATATTTAAAGATGTCGCCAAACTTTGCCGATCATTAGACGGAGAACGAATTGACCGGCAGCTATGCAGTTCTTTAGGTAAGTAGAGATTGCCCACATGAAACTACTGAATTAAAAAAAAAACCTAATAAAACAAAACAAAACGGGAGCTTGAACTGCAGCTTTAACATGCCATGTGCATGAGCCTGCGATCTGGGGAGAGAGAGAGAATCTCTGTGCCCCAGTCCCTTACGGTCAAATAAACCCAACAGGTCTGATGTGACTTACACCTTCCTAACTAAAAACCTGCCTGAAATGTAACAAAACGCGCTGTGTACATTTGGATGTGGTCACAGGAAAGAAATGTTTCATGTGTTAAAGCAAACATTTGCGGGTGTTGACCCCACAGTATAATCTGTCCTATTGTCCACTTCTCTCTCACTAGCCTCTGTTAAAATTCCTACAAGCATCTCTCTCTGGCAGGGTCTCTAGTAAGGATAGGCGATTTTTTCTCTCCCTGGCTTCCTTTAAAAGCAGACCCTTTCCACTTCCTGGTTACCAGTTTAGGCCTGGGACCCGCTGCGCACGTTGGCGCGGGCGGCAATGTAGCGAGTTCCCCACCAGCAGGGGAATCCTTGCGAGCCGGTCCCGGTCCCCACTGGCTGCCCAGCTGATCACACGCTGTGGCGCGTCAGCCGCTAGGAGACACCACAGAATGGTGTTTCTTAGCGTTGACGCGTCACGTGGTGTGGCTGTGAGCCAATGGGGAGGGGAGGCTGCGGGAGGAGGAGAGGCTTTGGGGAGCGGGGAGGAGTGTGGAGTGAAAGCAGCGTGAGTGCCTGTCTGTGTGTGTGTCTGAGTGCGTGAGTGCGTGAGTGCCTGCGTGTGTGTGTGTGTGTGTGTGTGTGTGTGTGTGTGTGTGTGTGTGTGTGTGTGTGTGTGTGTGTGTGTGTGTGTGTGTGTGTGTGTGTGTGTGTGTGTCTGTCTGCGTGCCTGTCTCTGTCTGTGTGTGTGTGTGTGTGTGTGAGTGCCTGCCTGTGTGTGTGTGTGTGTGTATGTATGTATGTATGTATGTATGAGTGCCTGCGTGTGTGTGTTTTTTTTACTTACCTGCAGCCCGTGGAGGGAGGGGGGGAAGAGTAGCGGGTCCCTCCGCTCAAGCCACGCCCCCCCCTCCCTGTCAATCCTCCCACTCCCGCCCACCTCCCGCTCCGGCCCCTCACGTCATGGCCGCGCCCCCTCACGTCATGGCCGCGCCCCCCCCAACCCGTTTGGCCACGCCCCCCCCGCTCAGAGAAAAGTATCCTGTAGACCGCAGATCGCGGTACAGCGAGTTGCACGCGCCGCCGGCAAGCAAGCCAGCCGTGCGGACGCGTGCAACGGGACCTTAGCCTTAGTGTTCTTTGTGGAGCCCACCTGAGATACCTGTGAGATACACGAATAGCTAGATTAGCTACATGTGTGAGCAGCTCAAAAGTAGGATTTGACAATTATATTATCCATCAGCTGGTTTGCTCACACTGTTAGAGCTGTGGTTTAGAAAAGCAGTGGTTTTGAGTTCTAGTCCTGGTTGGGTCTGACACCTTTCCAGTAATTAGCTTGGTGCCTTGGGCTTATCAACTCTATATAGTTGGTATGGTAATCCGTTCAGATAGTGTGTGACTCATTTAAATATACTTTGTATAGCCATTAGCATATCTCCCAGCCAGGTACCTCAGGTGTGCTCCCGTTTCAGCACAGGCATGTCTCCCTAATTTATTTAGAGGGATGTTTGATGGGATATATATATATACAACTGGCGACTTTTCTCTCATTCTAATAGGCAGGATTTGTTTTGTTAAAATGAACCGCGGGAAACGGGTTTGCACTGTCCCCTGTCTGTTACTGCGTTCTTCCCTTAGTCACTTTCTCCATCCTGGGGGTCTATGTTTCAAGGTAAATGTGGGGGAAATTCTTGGGCAGAACAGTGCATCTGATGCATCAAAGAAATAATCCTATTGATTGCAGTGGGATATTTTTCTCTGATTTACACCACTTTCCACTGATACATTGATACATTGCCCCCTGTTTTGTAACATTCGATGTCTGTGTATGTGTTATCTCTCTCCTCTCTCCCCCCTCTCCTCTCTCCCCCCTCTCCTCTCTCCCCCCTCCTCTCTCCCCTCCCTCCCCTCCCCTCTCCTCCTCTCCTCTCTCCTTCCCCTCCTCTCTCCTTCCCCTCCTCTCTCCTTCCCCTCCTCTCTCCTTCCCCTCCTCTCTCCTTCCCCTCCTCCTCTCCTCTCTCCTTCCCCCCTCTCCTCCTCTCCTCCTCTTTCCCTCACTCTCCTCTTTAGTCTGTCCCTGAGGAACTGCTATAAAACTAGGGTCACTATAAAGCGGCCGGTAGAGACGGGTGAAGTTTTGACAAAGTTATGAATCAGACGCAAAAAGTTTAACTCTTTGCGAAATCGTCTGACCCGCCTCCAATTTTTTTAAAGAAACAATTTGACGGTGCGGACTTTGGCAAGTCGCACTAAAGCACATTGTAAAGGAGACGAGGGATTGCGGTGTCTTTGGTGGTTTGGTGGTTACCAAATGGTTAGAGTCATCACCATGTCGCTGCCTGGTGGTTGCTCGGGGGCACTGCGGCCTGAGTGAGGACTGAGGTTAAGCAAAGCAAAAATAACCCCTTTCTCGCTCTCTGCCACCAGGTCTGCCGGCGCAAAGCTCTGGGACTCAGCCGCGTGCCGCGAACCGCCTTCTCTCTGCGGGCTTCAGCCCCTTCTCTGGGTTACATCCAAAGGCCCCTATGCCTGGCCCCTCCACCTTCCCCTGTGCCCGGCCCCTCCACCTCCCCCTGTGCCCGGCCCCTCCACCTTCCCCTGTGCCTGGCCCCTCCTCCTTCCCCTGTGCCTGGCACCTCCACCTTCCCGTGTGCCTGGCCCCTCCACCTCCCCCTGTGCCTGGCCCCTCCACCTTCCCCTGTGCCTGGCCCCTCCACCTTCCCCTGTGCCTGGCCCCTCCACCTTCCCCTGTGCCTGGCCCCTCCACCTTCCCCTGTGCCTGGCCCCTCCACCTTCCCCTGTGCCTGGCCCCTCCACCTTCCCCTGTGCCTGACCCCTCCACCTTCCCCTGTGCCTGGCCCCTCCACCTCCCCCTGTGCCTGGCCGCTCCACCTTCCCCTGTGCCTGGCCCCTCCACCTTCCTCTGTGCCTGGCCCCTCCACCTCCCCCTGTGCCTGGCCCCTCCACCTCCCCCTGTGCCTGGCCCTCCACCTTCCCCTGTGCCCGGCCCCTCCACCTTCCCCTGTGCCTGGCCCCTCCACCTTCCCCCGTGCCTGGCCCCTCCACCTTCCCCCGTGCCTGGCCGCTCCACCTTCCCCTGTGCCTGGCCCCTCCACCTTCCTCTGTGCCTGGCCCCTCCACCTCCCCCTGTGCCTGGCCCCTCCACCTCCCCCTGTGCCTGGCCCCTCCACCTTCCCCTGTGCCTGGCCCCTCCACCTTCCCCTGTGCCTGGCCCCTCCACCTTCCCCTGTGCCTGGCCCCTCCACCTTCCCCTGTGCCTGGCCCCTCCACCTCCCCCTGTGCCTGGCCCCTCCACCTTCCCCTGTGCCTGGCCCCTCCACCTTCCTCTGTGCCTGGCCCCTCCACCTCCCCCTGTGCCTGGCCCCTCCACCTTCCCCCGTGCCTGGCCCCTCCACCTTCCCCCGTGCCTGGCCGCTCCACCTTCCCCTGTGCCTGGCCCCTCCACCTTCCTCTGTGCCTGGCCCCTCCACCTCCCCCTGTGCCTGGCCCCTCCACCTCCCCCTGTGCCTGGCCCTCCACCTTCCCCTGTGCCTGGCCCCTCCACCTTCCCCTGTGCCTGGCCCCTCCACCTTCCCCTGTGCCTGGCCCCTCCACCTTCCCCTGTGCCCGGCCCCTCCACCTTCCCCTGTGCCCGGCCCCTCCACCTCCCCCTGTGCCCGGCCCCTCCACCTTCCCCTGTGCCCGGCCCCTCCACCTTCCCCTGTGCCCGGCCCCTCCACCTTCCCCTGTGCCCGGCCCCTCCACCTCCCCCTGTGCCCGGCCCCTCCACCTTCCCCTGTGCCTGGCCCCTCCTCCTTCCCCTGTGCCTGGCACCTCCACCTTCCCCTGTGCCTGGCACCTCCACCTTCCCGTGTGCCTGGCCCCTCCACCTCCCCCTGTGCCTGGCCCCTCCACCTTCCCCTGTGCCTGGCCCCTCCACCTTCCCCTGTGCCTGGCCCCTCCACCTTCCCCTGTGCCTGGCCCCTCCACCTTCCCCTGTGCCTGGCTCCTCCACCTTCCCCTGTGCCTGGCCCCTCCACCTTCCCCTGTGCCTGACCCCTCCACCTTCCCCTGTGCCTGGCCCCTCCACCTCCCCCTGTGCCTGGCCGCTCCACCTCCCCCTGTGCCTGGCCCCTCCACCTTCCTCTGTGCCTGGCCCTCCACCTCCCCCTGTGCCTGGCCCCTCCACCTCCCCCTGTGCCTGGCCCCTCCACCTCCCCCTGTGCCTGGCCCCTCCACCTCCCCCTGTGCCTGGCCCCTCCACCTCCCCCTGTGCCTGGCCCCTCCACCTTCCCCTGTGCCTGGCCCCTCCACCTTCCCCTGTGCCTGGCCCCTCCACCTTCCCCTGTGCCTGGCCCCTCCACCTTCCCCTGTGCCTGGCCCCTCCACCTTCCCCTGTGCCTGGCCCCTCCACCTCCCCCTGTGCCTGGCCCCTCCACCTTCCCCTGTGCCTGGCCCCTCCACCTTCCTCTGTGCCTGGCCCCTCCACCTCCCCCTGTGCCTGGCCCCTCCACCTTCCCCCGTGCCTGGCCCCTCCACCTTCCCCCGTGCCTGGCCGCTCCACCTTCCCCCGTGCCTGGCCCCTCCACCTTCCTCTGTGCCTGGCCCCTCCACCTTCCCCTGTGCCTGGCCCCTCCACCTCCCCCTGTGCCTGGCCCTCCACCTTCCCCTGTGCCTGGCCCCTCCACCTTCCCCTGTGCCTGGCCCCTCCACCTTCCCCTGTGCCTGGCCCCTCCACCTTCCCCTGTGCCTGGCCCCTCCACCTTCCCCTGTGCCTGGCCCCTCCACCTTCCCCTGTGCCCGGCCCCTCCACCTTCCCCTGTGCCCGGCCCCTCCACCTCCCCCTGTGCCCGGCCCCTCCACCTCCCCCTGTGCCCGGCCCCTCCACCTTCCCCTGTGCCCGGCCCCTCCACCTTCCCCTGTGCCCGGCCCCTCCACCTTCCCCTGTGCCCGGCCCCTCCACCTCCCCCTGTGCCCGGCCCCTCCACCTTCCCCTGTGCCTGGCCCCTTCTCCTTCCCCTGTGCCTGGCCCCTCCACCTTCCCCTGTGCCTGGCCCCTCCACCTTCCCCTGTGCCTGGCCCCTCCTCCTTCCCCTGTGCCTGGCCCCTCCACCTTCCCCTGTGCCTGGCCCCTCCACCTCCCCCTGTGCCTGGCCCCTCCACCTTCCCCTGTGCCTGGCCCCTCCACCTTCCCCTGTGCCTGGCCCCTCCACCTTCCCCTGTGCCTGGCCCCTCCACCTCCCCCTGTGCCCGGCCCCTCCACCTTCCCCTGTGCCCGACCCCTCCTCCTTCCCCTGTGCCCGGCCCCTCCACCTTCCCCTGTGCCCGGCCCCTCCACCTTCCCCTGTGCCCGGCCCCTCCACCTTCCCCTGTGCCCGGCCCCTCCACCTCCCCCTGTGCCCGGCCCCTCCACCTCCCCCTGTGCCCGGCCCCTCCACCTCCCCCTGTGCCTGGCCCCTCCACCTCCCCCTGTGCCTGGCCCCTCCTCCTTCCCCTGTGCCTGGCCCCTCCTCCTTCCCCTGTGCCTGGCCCCTCCACCTCCCCCTGTGCCTGGCCCCTCCACCTTCCCCTTTGCCTGGCCCCTCCACCTTCCCCTGTGCCTGGCCCCTCCACCTTCCCCTGTGCCTGGCCCCTCCACCTTCCCCTGTGCCTGACCCCTCCACCTTCCCCTGGCCCCTCCACCTCCCCCTGTGCCTGGCCCCTCCACCTTCCCCTGGCCCCTCCACCTCCCCCTGTGCCTGGCCCCTCCACCTCCCCCTGTGCCTGGCCCCTCCACCTCCCACTGTGCCTGGCCCCTCCACTTTCCCCTGTGCCTGGCCCCTCCACCTTCCCCTGTGCCTGGCCCCTCCACCTCCCCCTGTGCCTGGCCCCTCCACCTCCCCCTGTGCCTGGCCCCTCCACCTCCCCCTGTGCCTGGCCCCTCCACTTTCCCCTGTGCCTGGCCCCTCCACCTTCCCCTGTGCCTGGCCCCTCCACCTCCCCCTGTGCCTGGCCCCTCCACCTCCCCCTGTGCCTGGCCCCTCCACCTCCCCCTGTGCCTGGCCCCTCCACCTTCCCCTGTGCCTGGCCCCTCCACCTTCCCCTGTGCCTGGCCCCTCCACCTTCCCCTGTGCCTGCCCCCTCCACCTTCCCCTGTGCCTGGCCTCTCCACCTTCCCCTGTGCCTGGCCCCTCCACCTTCCCCTGTGCCTGGCCCCTCCACCTTCCCCTGTGCCTGGCCCCTCCACCTTCCCCTGTGCCTGGCCCCTCCACCTTCCCCTGTGCCTGGCCCCTCCACCTTCCCCTTTGCCTGGCCCCTCCACCTTCCCCTGTGCCTGGCCCCACCACCTTCCCCTGTGCCTGGCCCCTCCACCTTCCCCTGTGCCTGGCCCCTCCACCTTCCCCTTTGCCTGGCCCCTCCACCTCCACCTCCCCCTGTGCCTGGCCCCTCCACCTCCACCTCCCCCTGTGCCTGGCCCCTCCACCTTCCCCTGTGCCTGGCCCCTCCACCTTCCCCTGTGCCTGGCCCCTCCACCTTCCCCTTTGCCTGGCCCCTCCACCTCCCCCTGTGCCTGGCCCTCCACCTCCCCCTGTGCCTGGCCCCTCCACCTTCCCCTGTGCCTGGCCCCTCCACCTTCCCCTGTGCCTGGCCCCTCCACCTCCCCCTGTGCCTGGCCCCTCCACCTCCCCCTGTGCCTGGCCCTCCACCTCCCCCTGTGCCTGGCCCCTCCACCTTCCCCTGTGCCTGGCCCCTCCACCTTCCCCTGTGCCTGGCCCCTCCACCTTCCCCTGTGCCTGGCCCCTCCACCTTCCCCTGGCCCCTCCACCTCCCCCTGTGCCTGGCCCCTCCACCTTCCCCTGTGCCTGGCCCCTCCACCTTCCCCTGTGCCTGGCCCCTCCACCTTCCCCTGTGCCTGGCCTCTCCACCTTCCCCTGTGCCTGGCCTATCCACCTTCCCCTGTGCCTGGCCCCTCCACCTTCCCCTGTGCCTGGCCCCTCCACCTTCCCCTGTGCCTGGCCCCTCCCCTGTGCCTGGCCCCTTCCCCTGTGCCTGGCTCCTCCACCTTCCCCTGTGCCTGGCTCCTCCACCTTCCCCTGTGCCTGGCCCCTCCACCTTCCCCTGTGCCTGGCCCCTCCACCTTCCCCTGTGCCTGGCCCCTCCACCTTCCCCTGTGCCTGGCCCCTCCACCTTCCCCTGTGCCTGGCCCCTCCACCTCCCCCTGTGCCTGGCCCCTCCACCTTCCCCTGTGCCTGGCCCCTCCACCTCCCCCTGTGCCTGGCCCCTCCACCTTCCCCTGTGCCTGGCCCCTCCACCTTCCCCTGTGCCTGGCCCCTCAACCTTCCCGTGTGCCTGGCCCCTCCACCTTCCCCTGACCCCTCCACCTTCCCCTGTGCCTGGCCCCTCCACCTTCCCCCGGCCGTTCAGCCCCATCCCTGGCAGGGCCACCTGGCAGGGTCATCTCACCCTCTTACACCCCCTCTCTCACACTCTCCTCCCTCCTCTATCACTCAATGCACCACCCTCCTCTTACTCAATCCCACTTTCTCAATCTCCCCCCCCCCCTTCCTCACATTCAACCCCCTACTCATTCCCCCCCTCCCCACTGGCCACACACAATACCCCCCCACCCCCTATACACACACACACACAATACCCCCCCCCGCCCCCTATACACACACACACACAATACCCCCACAAAACACCCCTACACTCACACAATACCCCCTGGCAGTAACTAGCGGGCCGGCAGCTGGACGCAGAAGTTGGGACTGACCTCTGGCCGGGCTTGGGACAGTTGTTCCAAATCTACCCACCCTGTCGGCGGGCTACGTCCGCCTGTTAAGCTCCCTCCCCTATATGGGCTCCTACCCAAGCCCTTACGCCCCCTATGTCTCTTTGACTAGCAGAGAGGGAGGGGAAAGGCAGAGGAAGGCCAAATTAAAACAGGACTGGGGCAGGAAAGGGGGGGGTTGGCCCCTACTCACTTTGCACCCTCTCCTCAGAATATAACTACTTTTTTATTAGCAGACTTATGCTTCCACTTGCCAGCGGCCGGCCAGTAGCCAGTACCGGAGACCGTCAGAGGGCACCCACCTCTATCATAGATGACCTGATTCTGGGCCAGGGTGTTGTGCGCAGCAGAGCAGGTACCTCGCTGCGATCTATCACCAGTCCGTCCTTCTGGCTGCGGGGTGGGGGAGTAATCTGCGAGAGGGACCTTCGGGGGGGGGGGCGCCCATCTGCAGCGTCCCTTACCCACCCAGGCCTGTCCTAACATGGCTTCCCTCTGCTGCCCCCGTGCCAGGCAGGGACGCAGAGGGGGCTTAAAGTCTGGTGTAGAAGCCCATGCCCTAGAGGGGAGCTTAACATCCAGGGGTGAGCCAGGGGAAGGGGCCAGGGGGAAGGGGCCAGGCACAGGGCCCTTTGCATGGAACCCAGAGAAGAGGCTGGAGCCCGGAGAGAGAAGGCTGCCCCGGAGAGAGAAGGCTGCCCCGAGCTGAAGGCCGAACCGCAGAGAACAGACAAAAAACCCAAATCCCCACTCATACTGCAGTGCCCCCGAGAAACCACAAGGTGGCGACGTGGTGCTGACTGTAACCCTTTGCTAACCACCAACGACACTGCGATCCCGCTTTACCGTCACAATGGGTGTTCGTACAACTAGGCAACGCGCGCACCGTCCAGGTGTTACTTTAAAAATAATTGGAGGTGGGTCCGACGAGGTCGCAGAGCGCCAAACTGGTGCGTTTATGTGCCGGATTCGGAAAAGCTTCGCCTATCTCCTGTCGCCAATTAACTATTTCACTCCCAGAGGGGCCTGCAAGTCGCTGTCCCTCTGGCAAGTAAAGGGTTATGTATTCATTCAGCACGTCACACATCGTGGGGGGATGTCTCCAAGTCTTGGGTGCAACAACACAACCAGACTTATCTAACCAACACCTCCCGGTGTGAATATGACCCGGCCCGCACCTCCGATCTTACCGTATAACATTAGGGCAAATGAGAAAAGAGAACCAGGACTGGATCACTGCCGCCCTATTGTAAGTGCAGGTATAGAAACAGAACCAGGACTGGATCTCTGTCGCCCTATTGTTAGTGCAGGTATAGAAACAGAACCAGGACTGGATCTCTGTCGCCCTATTGTTAGTGCAGGTATAGAAACAGAACCAGGACTGGATCTCTGTCGCCCTATTGTTAGTGCAGGTATAGAAACAGAACCAGGACTGGATCACTGTCGCCCTATTGTTAGTGCAGGTATAGAAACAGAACCAGGACTGGATCACTGCCGCCCTATTGTTTGTGCAGGTATAGAAACAGAACCAGGACTGGATCACTGTCACCCTATTGTTTGTGCAGGTATAGAAACAGAACCAGGACTGGATCACTGTCACCCTATTGTTAGTGCAGGTATAGAAACAGAACCGGGACTGTATCTCTGTCGCCCTATTGTTAGTGCAGGTATAGAAACAGAACCGGGACTGAATCTCTGTCGCCCTATTGTTAGTGCAGGTATAGAAACAGAACCGGGACTGAATCTCTGTCGCCGTATTGTTAGTGCAGGTATAGAAACAGAACCGGGACTGAATCTCTGTCACGCTATTGTTAGTGCAGGTATAGAAACAGAACCAGGACTGGATCACTGTCGCCCTATTGTTAGTGCAGGTATAGAAACAGAACCGGGACTGGATCGCTGTTAGTGCAGGTATAGAAACAGAACCGGGACTGGATCGCTGTTAGCAACAACACAATCAGACTTATCAAGGGAGCAAATCCCCATTATTGCAGCTGAAACACGGGGCTAAACGTGTGTGTGTGTCTGTGTGTGTGTGTGTGTCTGTGTGTGTGTGTGTGTGTGTGTGTGTGTCTGTGTGTGTGTCTGTGTGTGTGTGTGTGTGTGTGTGTGTGTGTGTGTGTGTGTGTGTGTATATAGTGCTCATTAACCAACACCTCCCGGTGTGAATATGACCCGGCCCGCACCTCCGATCTTACCGTATAACATTAGGGCAAATGAGAAAAGAGAACCAGGACTGGATCACTGCCGCCCTATTGTAAGTGCAGGTATAGAAACAGAACCGGGACTGGATCTCTGTCGCCCTATTGTTAGTGCAGGTATAGAAACAGAACCGGGACTGGATCTCTGTCGCCCTATTGTTAGTGCAGGTATAGAAACAGAACCAGGACTGGATCACTGCCGCCCTATTGTTAGTGCAGGTATAGAAACAGAACCAGGACTGGATCACAGTCGCCCTATTGTTTGTGCAGGTATAGAAACAGAACCAGGACTGGATCACTGTCACCCTATTGTTAGTGCAGGTATAGAAACAGAACCGGGACTGTATCTCTGTCGCCCTATTGTTAGTGCAGGTATAGAAACAGAACCGGGACTGGATCTCTGTCGCCCTATTGTTAGTGCAGGTATAGAAACAGAACCGGGACTGAATCTCTGTCGCCCTATTGTTAGTGCAGGTATAGAAACAGAACCGGGACTGGATCACTGTTAGTGCAGGTATAGAAACAGAACCGGGACTGAATCTCTGTCGCCCTATTGTTAGTGCAGGTATAGAAACAGAACCGGGACTGAATCTCTGTCACGCTATTGTTAGTGCAGGTATAGAAACAGAACCAGGACTGGATCACTGTCGCCGTATTGTTAGTGCAGGTATAGAAACAGAACCAGGACTGGATCACTGTCGCCCTATTGTTTGTGCAGGTATAGAAACAGAACCAGGACTGGATCACTGCCGCCCTATTGTTAGTGCAGGTATAGAAACAGAACCGGGACTGGATCGCTGTTAGTGCAGGTATAGAAACAGAACCGGGACTGGATCGCTGTTAGCGCAGGTATAGAAACAGAACCGGGACTGGATCGCTGTTAGCGCAGGTATAGAAACACAGAGGTTGACGGCAGATAAGACCCACTTTGCCCCGTCTCTGCCCATTTCCCGATCCGCTGTAAGGCCTCAGATGTGATCCCTGACTTCCTTTCATACCCCTATGCCTATCCCAAGCATGTGTGAATTCCCTTACTGTATTACCAGCTCTGCTGGGACGCTATTCCCTGAATCCACCACCCTTTCCGTGAAGAAGTACTTCCTCACTTTGCTGCCGCCCTCCAGCCTCGGAGAATGACCCCTTGTACCGGCACCTCTCTCCCTTTGGAATATACTTCCTTACTGTACTGCACTTACTTGATGGGAAGTCGTCGTAGCACTGACTGCGTTACCCCACTTCTCATATGGAATAAGGGCCGGTGAGAGCGGATTTCTGTAACGCGGTCTTGTGGATCTTTCCAGTTATTCGTTCTCATATACTGTACATAATGTCACATTATTGCCCATAGTTACTAAGCAGGGCTATTTAATAAGAAGCCTCCTGGCACCACAAGATCCGTCCACCCCATCCAAGTGAAGTCTTCTGTCCCCAGAAGGTGTTTCATGGAAATGCACAACTTCTTAAACCTGTACACAATATCCTCTCTCTCACCTGTACACAATATCCTCTCTCTCACCTGTACACAATATCCTCTCTCACCTGTACACAATATCCTCTCTCTCACCTGTACACAATATCCTCTCTCTCACCTGTACACAATATCCTCTCTCTCACCTGTACACAATATCCTCTCTCTCACCTGTACACAATATCCTCTCTGCAACCTGTACACAATATCCTCTCTCTCACCTGTACACAATATCCTCTCTCTCACCTGTACACAATATCCTCTCTCTCACCTGTACACAATATCCTCTCTCTCACCTGTACACAATATCCTCTCTCTCACCTGTACACAATATCCTCTCTCCAACCTGTACACAATATCCTCTCTCTCACCTGTACACAATATCCTCTCTCTCACCTGTACACAATATCCTCTCTCTCACCTGTACACAATATCCTCTCTCTCACCTGTACACAATATCCTCTCTCCAACCTGTACACAATATCCTCTCTCTCACCTGTACACAATATCCTCTCTCTCACCTGTACACAACATCCTCTCTCCAACCTGTACACAATATCCTCTCTCTCACCTGTACACAATATCCTCTCTCCAACCTGTACACAATATCCTCTCTCTCACCTGTACACAATATCCTCTCTCTCACCTGTACACAATATCCTCTCTCTCACCTGTACACAATATCCTCTCCCCAACCTGTACACAATATCCTCTCCCCAACCTGTACACAATATCCTCTCTCACCTGTACACAATATCCTCTCTCCAACCTGTACACAATATCCTCTCTCCAACCTGTACACAATATCCTCTCTCACCTGTACACAATATCCTCTCTCCAACCTGTACACAATATCCTCTCTCCAACCTGTACACAATATCCTCTCTCCTACCTGTACACAATATCCTCTCCCCAACCTGTACACAATATCCTCTCTCCAACCTGTACACAATATCCTCTCTCCAACCTGTACACAATATCCTCTCTCCAATCTGTACACAATATCCTCTCTCCAATCTGTACACAATATCCTCTCTCCAAACTGTACACAATATCCTCTCTCCAAACTGTACACAATATCCTCTCTCCAATCTGTACACAATATCCTCTCTCCAACCTGTACACAATATCCTCTCTCTCACCTGTACACAATATCCTCTCTCCAACCTGTACACAATATCCTCTCTCCAACCTGTACACAATATCCTCTCTCCAACCTGTACACAATATCCTCTCTCCTACCTGTACACAATATCCTCTCCCCAACCTGTACACAATATCCTCACTCCAACCTGTACTCAATATCCTCTCTCTCACCTGTACACAATATCCTCTCTCCAATCTGTACACAATATCCTCTCTCACCTGTACACAATATCCTCTCTCCAACCTGTACACAATATCCTCTCTCCAACCTGTTCACAATATCCTCTCCAACCTGTACACATTATCCTCTCTCCAACCTGTTCACAATATCCTCTCTCCAACCTGTACACAACATCCTCTCTCCAACCTGTACACAATATCCTCTCTCCAACCTGTACACAATATCCTCTCTCTCACCTGTACACAATATCCTCTCTCCAATCTGTACACAACATCCTCTCTCCAACCTGTACACAATATCCTCTCTCCAACCTGTACACAATATCCTCTCTCTCATCTGTACACAATATCCTCTCTCTAACCTGTACACAATATCCTCTCTCCAACCTGTACACAATATCCTCTCTCCAACCTGTACACAATATCCTCTCTCCAACCTGTACACAATATCCTCTCTCCAACCTGTACACAATATCCTCTCTCCAACCTGTACACAATATCCTCTCTCTCACCTGTACACAATATCCTCTCTCCAACCTGTACACAACATCCTCTCTCCAACCTGTACACAATATCCTCTCTCTCACCTGTACACAATATACTCTCTCCAACCTGTACACAACATCCTCTCTCCAACCTGTACACAATATCCTCTCTCTCACCTGTACACAATATCCTCTCTCCAACCTGTACACAACATCCTCTCTCCAACCTGTACACAACATCCTCTCTCCAACCTGTACACAATATCCTCTCCCCAACCTGTACACAATATCCTCTCTCCAACCTGTACACAATATCCTCTCTCCAACCTGTACACAACATCCTCTCTCCAACCTGTACACAATATACTCTCCCCAACCTGTACACAATATCCTCTCTCCAACCTGTACACAATATCCTCTCCCCAACCTGTACACAATATCCTCTCCCCAATCTTTACACATTATCCGCTGTTTTCTTTTCTTTCAGGCTGTCGAAATGTTTCCGAAATCAACAGAAACCTCATTCAGTTCTCTAAGCTTTAGGACGGTACCTCCTACCGCGACTGTGGGAGAGGAGGAGAAGCTGACAAACTCCGCCCCCCACAACCGTGATCCCCCAAAAATAAAGTGCTGCTCGATGGACTGGAAGTAAAACATGATTTTATTTTTCACAACGATCAATGCGTGAATCTTTATTTGTCTGGTCAAAGGTCACTTGGGGGATCAGTTCTGCACGTATACTGGGTGCCTTATTGCAGTGTTAACTGCTCTACAGTTGATTAGCACCAAACACAGGGCGACTTCTGGCCTCGCTAGCAGTAAAAGGGTTAAAAGCGCAGCCCCATATTTTGCCACAATAATATATCTATACATATATACAGACGTATGATGGTACTGAGCAGAGTACCACTGCTTTTTCATATACATCCTCAGAGTATAATACTTTTTTATTAACAGACTAATGCTTCCACTTTCTATATAAAGAAAATACAAGCACCAGTCTGTTGAAGAGTCCTCGATTAGAACCTCCAGCTAGCTAAAGGAGTATGTGTGGAATGCGTCGGGTTCCCCCAATAGAATCAATCTCTGCTAATGCCGACCAGACTCCCTGTCCTCGTGCGATCTCAGTCCAGTTTTGGTTGTCTATTGCTGCAGCGTTGAATGCGGTGACCATTAACCTGCATTTTTATTCAAATATCTGTAGCCCTGGGACTCTCAGGACTAGATCAGTCTCGCGAGGACAAGGTGGTGGATGGGCAGTTCTCAATGTGTTTGATATAATCGTAAGATGGGCCACCTTTAAGAAGGCCACTCGCGCCATCAGAGGTGTGTGCGAAACTCCCCAAATGTGGAACGGGAAATGATGGTGAACATGTAACCTTTCTGTAAGATTTTTCGCCGTGCTTTACAGGGCTAAAAATAAATTGTGAAATTAGAGGCAGCAGGAATCTGCTGAACTTCGTACGACACCGACCCCCCGGAGCGTGGACGTGGAAGTCTTCAACACCAAGATAATGAATGTAAACTTCCTGCCTTCAGAAATGGGTGCGGGTGGGAAATGGGGGGAAAGAAATGGGTGCGGGTGGGAAATGGGGGGAAAGAAATGGGTGCGGGTGGGAAATGGGGGGGAAGAAATGGGTGCGGGTGGGAAATGGGGGGAAAGAAATGGGTGCGGGTGGGAAGAAAGAAATGGGTGCGGGTGGGAAATGGGGGGAAAGAAATGAGTGCGGGTGGGAAGAAATGGGTGCGGGTGGGAAATGGGGGGGGGAGAAATGGGTGCGGGTGGGAAATGGGGGGAAAGAAATGGGTGCGGGTGGAAAATGGGGGGGGGGGAAATGGATGCGGGTGGGAAATGGGGGGGGGAGAAATGGGTGCGGTGGGAAATGGGGGGGGGAGAGAAATGGGTGCTGGTGGGAAATGGGGGGGGAGAAATGGGTGCGGGTGGGAAATGGGGGTGGGGGAAGAAATGGGTGCGGGTGGAAAATGGGGGGGGGAAGAAATGGGTGCGGGTGGGAAATGGGGGGGGGAAGAAATGGGTGTGGGTGGGAAATGGGGGGGGGGGAAGAAATGGGTGCGGGTGGGAAATGGGGGGGAAGAAATGGGTGCGGGTGGGAAATGGGGGGGGAAGAAATGGGTGCGGGTGGGAAAGGGGGGGGAAGAAATGGGTGCGGTGGGAAATGGGGGGGGAAGAAATGGGTGCGGGTGGGAAATGGGGGGGGAAGAAATGGGAGCGGGTGGGAAATGGGGGGGGGGAAGAAATGGGTGCGGGTAGTAAATGGGGGGAGGAGAAATGGGTGCGGCTGGGAAATGGGGGGGGAAGAAATGGGTGCGGGTGGGAAATGGGGGGGTAGAAATGGGTGCGGGGGGGAAAGAAATGGGTGCGGTTGGGAAATGGGGGGGGAGAAATGGGTGCGGGTGAGAAATGGGGGGGGAGAAATGGGTGCGGGTGGGAAATGGGGGGGAAGAAATGGGTGCTGGTGGGAAATGGGGGGGGGAAGAAATGGGTGCGGGTGGGAAATGGGGGGGGAAGAAATGGGTGCGGGTGGGAAATGGGGGGGAAGAAATGGGTGCGGGTGGGAAAGGGGGGGGGAAGAAATGGGTGCGGTGGGAAATGGGTGGGGGGAAGAAATGGGTGCGGGTGGGAAATGGGGGGGGAAGAAATGGGTGCTGGTGGGAAATGGGGGGGGGGAAGAAATGGGTGCGGGTAGGAAATGGGGGGAGGAAAAATGGGTGCGGGTGGGAAATGGGGGGGAAAGAAATGGGTGCGGTTGGGAAATGTGGGGGGGTAGAAATGGGTGCGGGTGGGAAATGGGGGGGGAAGAAATGGGTGTGGGTGAGAAATGGGGGGGAGGGAGAAATGGGTGCGGGTGGGAAATGGGGGGGAAGAAATGGGTGCTGGTGGGAAATGGGGGGGGGGAAGAAATGGGTGCGGGTGGGAAGTGGGGGGGGGGAGAAATGGGTGCGAGTGGGAAATGGGGAGGAAAAATGGGTGCGGGTGGGAAATGGGGGGGGAAGAAATGGGTGCGGGTGGGAAGTGGGGGGGGGGGAGAAATGGGTGCGAGTGGGAAATGGGGGGGAAAGAAATGGGGGGGGGAGAAATGGGTGCGGGTGGGAAATGGGGGGGGGGGGGAGAAATGGGTGCGGTTGGGAAATGGGGGAAAGAAATGGGTGCGTGTGGGAAATGGGGGGGGGAGAAATGGGTGTGGGTGGGAAATGGGGGGGTGGAGAAATGGGTGCTGGTGGGATATGGGGGGTAGAAGTGGGTTCGGGTGGGAAATGGGGGGGTGGAGAAGTGGGTGCGGGTGGGAAATGGGGGGGAAGAAGTGGGTGCGGGTGGGAAATGGGGGGGGGGAAGAAATGGGTGCGGTGGGAAATGGGGGGGAGAAGCAGGTGCAGTTGGGCATTCACACTTTGCGGGGGCGCCACAATGTGTCGCTCTGAGTTTGAGCCACGAATATCCTCGCCTGCGAAGAAACAACACACTCGCGCCAAGGCGAACGCCGGAGATTAATCCCCCATCTCCTGTGCAGGGGATAGACACGGGCCAGATGAGACAGACGCGGGACAGACGCGGGACAGACGAGATAGACGCGGGACAGACGCGGGACAGACGAGACAGACACGGGACAGACGCGGGACAGACACGGCACAGACGAGACAGACACGGGACAGACGCGGGACAGACGAGACAGACACTTGACAGATGCGGGACAGATGCGGGACAGACGCGGGACAGACGAGACAGACACGGGACAGACATGGAACAGACGCGGGACAGACGCAGGACAGACGCGAGACAGACAAGGAACAGACACGGGACAGACGAGACAGACGCGGGACAGACGCGAGACAGACGCGGGACAGACGCGGGACAGACGAGGGACAGACACGGGACAGACACGGGACAGACGAGAGAGACACGGGACAGACGCGGGACAGATGTGGGACAGACGCGAGACAGACACGGAACAGACACGGGACAGACGCGGGACAGACGCGGGACAGACACAGGACAGACACGGGACAGACGCGGGACAGACACGGGACAGACGAGACAGACACGGGACAGACGAGACAGACACGGGACAGATGCGGGACAGACGCGGGACAGACGCGGGACAGATGCGGGACAGACGAGACAGACACGGGACAGACAAGACAGACGCGGGACAGACACGGGACAGGCACGGGACAGACGAGACAGACGCGGGACAGACGCGGAACAGACGCGGGACAGACACGGGACAGATGAGACAGACACGGGACAGACGAGACAGACACGGGACAGACGCGGAACAGACACGGGACAGACGCGGGACAGACACGGGACAGATGAGACAGATGCGGGACAGACGCGGGACAGACGCGAGACAGACGAGACAGACGCGGAACCGACACGAGGACAGACACGGGACAGGCACGGGACAGACGAGACAGACGCGGGACAGACGCGAGACAGACGCGGAACAGATGCGGGACAGACGCGGAACAGACGCGGGACAGACGCGGGACAGACGCGGGACAGACACGAGGACAGACGCGGGACAGACGAGACAGACACGGGGCAGACGCGGGACAGACACGGGACAGACGAGACAGACACTTGACAGATGCGGGACAGACGCGGGACAGACGCGGAACAGACGCAGGACAGACCCGGGACAGACGCGGGACAGACGCGGGACAGACGAGACAGACACGGGACAGACACGGGACAGACGAGACAGACACGGGACAGACACGGAACAGACGCGGGACAGACGCGAGACAGACACGGAACAGACACGGGACAGACGAGACAGACGCGGGACAGACGCGAGACAGACGCGGGACAGACACGAGGACAGACGCGGGACAGACGAGGGACAGACACGGGACAGACGAGACAGACACGGGACAGACGCGGGGCAGACGTGGGACAGACGCGAGACAGACACGGAACAGACGCGAGACAGACACGGAACAGACACGGGACAGACGCGGGACAGACAAAGGACAGACGCGGGACAGACGCGGGACAGACGAGACAGACACGGGACAGACGAGACAGACACGGGACAGACGCTGAACAGACACGGGTCAGACGCGGGACAGACGCGGGACAGACGCGGAACAGACGAGACAGACGCGGAACAGACACGGGACAGACACGGGACAGACGAGACAGACGCGGGACAGACGCGGAACAGACGCGGGACAGACGCGGAACAGACACGGGACAGACGCGGGACAGACGAGACAGACGCGGGACAGACGCGGAACAGACGCGGGACAGACACGAGGACAGACGCGGGACAGACACGGGACAGACGAGACAGACACGGGACAGACGCGGGACAGACGCGGGACAGACGTGGGACAGACGCGAGACAGACACGGGACAGACACGGGACAGACGCGGGACAGACGCGGGACAGACACGGGACAGACGAGACAGACGCGGGACAAACGCGGGACAGACGCGAGACAGAGGCGGAACAGACACGGGACAGACGCGGAACAGACGCGGGACAGACACGGGACAGACGCGGGACAGACACGGGACAGACACGGGACAGACGAGACAGACGCGGGACAGACGCGAGACAGAGGCGGAACAGACACAGGACAGACGCGGGACAGACGCGGAACAGACGCGGGACAGACACGGGACAGACGAGACAGGCGTGGGACAGACGCGGGACAGACGCGAGACAGAGGCGGAACAGACACGGGACAGACGCGGGACAGACGCGGATCAGACGCGGGACAGACGCGGGACAGACACGGGACAGACGAGACAGACACGGGACAGACGCGGGACAGACGCGGGTAAGACGCGGGACAGACACGGGACAGACGAGACAGACGCGGGACAGACGCGAGACAGAGGCGGAACAGACACAGGACAGACGCGGGACAGACGCGGAACAGACGCGGGACAGATGAGACAGACGCGAGACAGACGCGGGACAGACACGAGGACAGACACGAGGACAGACACTGGACAGACACGGGACAGACACGGGACAGACACGAGGACAGACGCGGGACAGACACGGGACAGACACGGGACCGACATGGGACAGACGAGACAGACGCGGGACAGACGCGGGACAGACACGAGGACAGACACGGGACAGACACGAGGACAGACACGGGACAGACACGGGACAGACACGGGACAGGCACGGGACAGACACGAGGACTGACACGGGACAGACACGGGACAGACACGAGGACAGACACGAGGACAGACACTGGACAGGCACGGGACAGACACGGGACAGACGAGACAGACACGGGACAGACACGCGGGACAGACGCGGGACAGACGCGGGACAGACGTGGGACAGACGCGACACAGACGCGGGACAGACGCGGGACAGACATGGGACAGACACGAGGACAGACACGAGGACAGACACGGGACAGGCACGGGACAGACACGGGACAGACGAGACAGACACGGGACAGACACGGGACAGACGAGACAGACACGGGACAGACACGCGGGACAGACGCGGGACAGACGCGAGACAGACGCGAGACAGACGCGGGACAGACGCGAGACAGACGCGAGACAGACGCGGGACAGACGCGGGACAGACGCGAGACAGACGCGGGACAGACGCGAGACAGACGCGGGACAGACGTGAGACAGACGCGGGACAGACGCGGGACAGACGCGGGACAGACGCGAGACAGACGCGGGACAGACGCGGGACAGACATGGACAGACACGGGACAGACGGGACAGACGCGGGACAGACGCGGGACAGACACGGGTACCCTCAGGCACTGACCGAAATAAATGCAGCTTTAATAGGTAAATGACCAGACACACGGCTGTAGGATCGCACACGTGCAGCTGGAGGAGTATAACATGTTACATTATATCCAGACACACGGCTGTAGGATCGCACACGTGCAGCTGGGGGAGTATAACATGTTACATTGTATCCAGACACACGCCTGTAGGATCGCACACGTGCAGCTGGGGGAGTATAACATGTTACATTATATCCAGACACACGGCTGTAGGATCGCACACGTGCAGCTGGGGGAGTATAACATGTTACATTGTATCCAGACACACGGCTGTAGGATCGCACACGTGCAGCTGGGGGTGTATAACATGTTACATTATATCCAGGCACACGGCTGTAGGATCGCACACGTGCAGCTGGAGGAGTATAACATGTTACATTATATCCAGACACACGGCTGTAGGATCGCACACGTGCAGCTGGGGGTGTATAACATGTTACATTATATCCAGACACACGGCTGTAGGATCGCACACGTGCAGCTGGGGGAGTATAACATGTTACATTATATCCAGACACACGGCTGTAGGATCGCACACGTGCAGCTGGGGGAGTATAACATGTTACATTATATCCAGACACACGGCTGTAGGATCGCACACGTGCAGCTGGGGGTGTATAACATGTTACATTGTATCCAGACACACGGCTGTAGGATCGCACACGTGCAGCTGGGGGTGTATAACATGTTACATTGTATCCAGACACACGGCTGTAGGATCGCACACGTGCAGCTGGGGGTGTATAACATGTTACATTGTATCCAGACACACGGCTGTAGGATCGCACACGTGCAGCTGGGGGTGTATAACATGTTACATTGTATCCAGACACACGGCTGTAGGATCGCACACGTGCAGCTGGGGGTGTATAACATGTTACATTGTATCCAGACACACGGCTGTAGGATCGCACACGTGCAGCTGGGGGTGTATAACATGTTACATTGTATCCAGACACACGGCTGTAGGATCGCACACGTGCAGCTGGGTGTGTATAACATGTTACATTATATCCAGACACACGGCTGTAGGATCGCACACGTGCAGCTGGGGGTGTATAACATGTTACATTATATCCAGACACACGGCTGTAGGATCGCACACGTGCAGCTGGGGGTGTATAACATGTTACATTATATCCAGACACACGGCTGTAGGATCGCACACGTGCAGCTGGGTGTGTATAACATGTTACATTGTATCCAGACACACGGCTGTAGGATCGCACACGTGCAGCTGGGTGTGTATAACATGTTACATTGTATCCAGACACACGGCTGTAGGATCGCACACGTGCAGCTGGGTGTGTATAACATGTTACATTATATCCAGACACACGGCTGTAGGATCGCACACGTGCAGCTGGGGGAGTATAACATGTTACATTATATCCAGACACACGGCTGTAGGATCGCACACGTGCAGCTGGGGGTGTATAACATGTTACATTGTATCCAGACACGCGGCTGTAGGATCGCACACGTGCAGCTGGGGGTCTATAACATGTTACATTATATCCAGACACACGGCTGTAGGATCGCACACGTGTAACTGGGGGAGTATAACATGTTACATTGTATCCAGACACACGGCTGTAGGATCGCACACGTGCAGCTGGGGGAGTATAACATGTTACATTATATCCAGACACACGGCTGTAGGATCGCACACGTGCAGCTGGGGGTGTATAACATGTTACATTATATCCAGACACACGGCTGTAGGATCGCACACGTGCAGCTGGGGGTGTATATCATGTTACATTGTATCCAGACACACGGCTGTAGGATCGCACACGTGCAGCTGGGGGTGTATAACATGTTACATTATATCCAGACACACGGCTGTAGGATCGCACACGTGCAGCTGGGGGTGTATAACATGTTACATTATATCCAGACACACGGCTGTAGGATCGCACACGTGCAGCTGGGGGAGTATAACATGTTACATTATATCCAGACACACGGCTGTAGGATCGCACACGTGCAGCTGGGGGAATATAACATGTTACATTATATCCAGACACACGGCTGTAGGATCGCACACGTGCAGCTGGGGGAATATAACATGTTACATTATATCCAGACACACGGCTGTAGGATCGCACACGTGCAGCTGGAGGAATATAACATGTTACATTATATCCAGACACACGGCTGTAGGATCGCACACGTGCAGCTTGGGGTGTATAACATGTTACATTGTATCCAGACACACAGCTGTAGGATCGCACACGTACAGCTGGGGGAGTATAACATGTTACATTATATCCAGACACACGGCTGTAGGATCGCACACGTGCAGCTGGGGGTGTATAACATGTTACATTGTATCCAGACACACGGCTGTAGGATCGCACACGTACAGCTGTAGGAATATAACATGTTACATTATATCCAGACACACGGCTGTAGGATCGCACACGTACAGCTGTAGGAATATAACATGTTACATTATATCCAGCAAAAGGTGCCGGAGAATTCTATCTCCAAACAAATCTATTCATGTAAACTCCTGTATATAGGGACTGTTTAAAATCAGAACATTTTAATATATATATTATTATTATTATTATTATTTTACTCTGTGTCCCGAGCAGTACTGTATGTAGGAATGTTTATGCACAAGTCCCTGCAGGCTGCAAAACGTGGGCAAAAAAAAAACAACACCAGATTTGTCTAAGGAAGGGAGTCCCATCTAAGACAACGTGGTTGTTTCCTTTCATAAATCTGGTGCCCTATTTTTGCCCTCGTTTTGCAGCCGGAAGGCTGATAAACAGACCCCATAAACGCTTCTCCACAAACAGCCCTGGTATTTAAACCAGGTAAAAGCCGTCACTTTACCGCAGTGCTTTAAATGGTTTGTTGGGATGTCTGACATGGGAAGCTGTATATACTGAGTGTGTTCTGACACGGTGAGCTGTATATACTGAGTGTGTTCTGACACGGTGAGCGGTATATACTGAGTGTGTTCTGACACGGTGAGCGGTATATACTGAGTGTGTTCTGACACGGTGAGCTGTATATACTGAGTGTGTTCTGACACGGTGAGCTGTATATACTGAGTGTGTTCTGACACGGTGAGCTGTATATACTGAGTGTGTTCTGACACGGTGAGCTGTATATACTGAGTGTGTTCTGACACGGTGAGCTGTATATACTGAGTGTGTTCTGACACGGTGAGCTGTATATACTGAGTGTGTTCTGACACGGTGAGCTGTATATACTGAGTGTGTTCTGACACGGTGAGCTGTATATACTGAGTGTGTTCTGACACGGTGAGCTGTATATACTGAGTGTGTTCTGACACGGTGAGCTGTATATACTGAGTGTGTTCTGACACGGTGAGCTGTATATACTGAGTGTTTTCTGACACGGTGAGCTGTATATACTGAGTGTGTTCTGACACGGTGAGCTGTATATACTGAGTGTGTTCTGACACGGTGAGCTGTATATACTGAGTGTGTTCTGACACGGTGAGCTGTATATACTGAGTGTGTTCTGACACGGTGAGCTGTATATACTTAGTGTGTTCTGACACGGTGAGCTGTATATACTGAGTGTGTTCTGACACGGTGAGCTGTATATACTGAGTGTGTTCTGACACGGTGAGCAGTGTAGCCATGCATAACAATGTCTACAGTCATCTCTCCTGCTGGCAGCAAAACCTGGTAAGTTACAGGAATGCCAGCAGTAATCATGGAGGTTTGCCCTCACACCCTGGTGAGGTACCCTATGTATGGATGGGAGTGGCTACATGCTCTGAGTCCATGATTAGTGACATCAGAGATGTGCCTGCTTCCTGAGGTATATAAGTCACTGCACTGCCTAAAGTTAGTGTGGTTGCTGCAGGTTGATGTTACAAGGTAAAGCAGCAAGTTCAAAGGTGCCCACAAGTGCAGTAACTAGTTGCACCATTCAATATCCAGCTAGAGAAGGCCAACTGTGTCCAGGGACCTGGCACAGGGGTGATCTCCCTGCGGGGAGATGGAATCCCACTCCATTGGGAGGGCGTACCTTTTGAAGGGGATCACAGAGCAATGTGTGGCTAAGACAATGACTGTGAGGGGCAGCTTGCCCTTATCACCGCGCACAATAAATATGACTTGTTCAATGACAACCCCATGGTGTGAGTCTGCAATTACTCTCCAGGGGCCCTCACCACCAAGAAGGAGTTCCTCATCAGGACCATCTACCTGCATGAGGTGGAGGCACTGCACGTGATGTAAGTAGGACTCGCACCCATTACCTCAGATACCTGTCTGACTTGACATCATCGAATACCATCATGCGGGAGACTCAGGAGTCCTGTTGCCTACAGGTGCACCACAGACACGAACATGTAACGGGGCTGGATAGACCACAGGGGCCAATGTGAAATTGGGTGGGTCAGACCAGAGGGAACAAGCGTTGCAGTTGGAGGCGCTGCTGAGATACCTGTCAACAGGACAGGCTTTTGCTGGGCTCAACAGGAACAGGGAGCTTGTCTGCTGCCACTTTGTGCTGCGTGGAAGGGAGCCAGGGGTAGTCAGGGGTGCTGCATGTGATGCGGATCGCACGGGCCGCCCTGGGATTCTGCTAGGAGTTTGGTTGGGTCTGGAGCCGGGCTATAGCTGTCACCGAAACCTTGAGGTAGTGCTAGTGGTATGACGCCTAAAGGGATAAACTGGTAACTTAGAGCAGGAATCCTGGAGAGGGTCTGCGCTAGACTGACCAACAGTAGGTAGACCCCCAAAGTATTGCATAGACGAACCAGAGTACTCTAGTCCATTCCAGACCACTTACCGCAGGGAGCACAGACTGGGAGGAAGGAGATACAGCAGACACAGAAAGAGAGAGCCTAGCCTGAGGTAGTGCAAACACGAGTCAGATTTACATCAGGTACACGGGTGGTGCACAAGGCATTTTTATTGTATTGGTGTGGCAGCTGCCCCGCAGACAGGAGCTCCATGTACAATAATTCAAGACACAGTAGTCGAATGGCACCGGCAGAATGGAAAATCCGCGCGGTGCGGAAGCTCAAATATGGCTGACGGAGGCCGAAGGAGAGAACGAATATGTTATGATGTGTGAGGAAGAGGAGCCAGCTACAGAGGAGACTTTTGTGAGCCTGTTGTGGAATGGCATGAAAACAGTGGTGGTGCCGTGTATGGCCTGCTTCGAACCTTGGAGAACTGACCCTGAGGATAGTGAAGGGGATAGTATCGTGAAATGGGAGGCACGTAATGGACTTGCTTGTCATTCAACAAACAAACAGTCGAAAGCTACCTCGACAGTGCAGTCCAAAATGGCGGTTCCCGCTTCCCTGGGAAACCGCGTGGGCCAGTTGCAGAGAATATTGCAAATGCTCAATTTGCAGAAAGTTGGCCAGGAGTGTCGCCAACGGAGAGACCCCGCCCTGTTGGGGGGTATGGCGCGAAAGCTGGAGCCACGCCCACATGGACTGTGACTAGTTCCGCCCCTGTGCTGGGCCAGTCTACAAGTCTACGGGACATCCCCCAAGTTTCAACCATGGGGAGTGGTTTCCTGTCTTAGCGGATGCGGATGGAGAAAGCTGGAGGAAGGGTTGGTGACCCAGCCCATGCCCTTCAGTTGCGAGGAACCAGCAAGCAGTACGGACCACTAATATGAGCACCTCCATTAGTGACTATGACTTGCAAACAAGAACAAGGGCCTCTGATAACCACTCATCCCTACTCGGCCCCAGGAGGCTTCTTGATCCTCCGAGTAGAGGGCGTAGAGACAGTGGCATGCCTATGCCTGCAGGGCCGACTGCCGGGCGGAGCGGTGAGCTCTACCGCCCGATGCGCCCAGTGTGGCCTACAATACTTATGGCCCATGCCAACATTCATGCCGGTTCAGGCGTTAGAGGCTGCGGAGGATGTCGCTATGCTGGCAGCGGAACTTCCCGGTGCGCTCTGGAGGGAGACTACGGGTCCCGGTGAACAGGGACCAGCTCCGGTCGTCAAAACAGAGCCGGCCGAGAAAACCGGTCACCGACACGGTGATAAGAGGGGGCCGCGCCACAAATCACCAAGCGGAATGCCCCGGCCTAATGCCAAATTGGAGTCCTCGGACGAGGAGTCCCTCAGCATTATTGCAGTTACGACCCGACCGCCGGCGTACCACAGCAGCGGTACTATTAAAAGAGTGCCACTTACCTGTGTCGGCGAGGAACGGAGCCGAGTGTCGCCCATACCGCGGCGAAGTCCTACGGCCGTGGTGACCAGCAGATCCGATGGCGGCAGGTCCACTCCAATGCGGGGGAGTGGTAAGCAGAGTCCATGCTTGTCCCAGGCTCCCAAGGTGGCGGTGGCGGAGGAAGGACAGAGCCAGGCCCAGGCGGCGCCACGACGGAAAAAGGCGTTGCTGGATATCGTGGTGGAGGAAGAGGTCCCGCTTGGGGACCCAACCCAAGATGGCGGCGGGACACGTACGTGTCCAGACATCACTTCCTGTGGACCGAGCGGAGCAGAGGGGGAGATGATCGCTTCCCGTCACTCGAGCAGTGGAGGTCGGACGCCCAAATCCAAAAGGAGCGGGCGATCGACGCAGAAATCGAGGAGTCGGGAGACTGGAGAGATGGAGAGTCCCTGCGGCGGAA
This sequence comes from Ascaphus truei, assembly GCF_040206685.1. Lineage (NCBI taxonomy): Eukaryota > Metazoa > Chordata > Amphibia > Anura > Ascaphidae > Ascaphus > Ascaphus truei. Next base: position 432,462,870 of record NC_134485.1, on the reverse strand, counting down.
CCGGACCAGGTAGCGGAGAAGAGCGGGTCCTAGCCCCGCGGATACTGACTGTGCGGCCCTATCCCCAAACCCCAGTCCTAGCTAGACCCCAGGCCCTAGTTAAAGTCCCAGCCCCATTCACTTTCACTTTTGGGTCATCCTCTAGTTTAGGGATGTCAGGGGATTCACGGGTCACTTCCGTTGAACGGACTGGGAGCCTGGACTATGGGACATCCGATGATGGGTCAGTGGGAGGAGGGAGGATTACACGACAGGTGTCGGTATTCAGTGACTGTCCCAGTAATGTGAGCGTTACTATTGGAAGCCAGAAAAAGGGTTTGAACAATCAAGCACCCTCCGAGTGTACATCGGGCATATCTTCCAGTGGTGGACCAGAAGAGGGAGAGCTAGAGGAAGTATCGTTAAAGGAAGTCAGGGAAACCCGATGGTGGGCCCCCTTGTTTGAAGGATATGTGCCCTGGATTGATAGAACTCGGTTCATCATAGATCGGGATGGGGAGGTAGATCATTGGTGGGCTAAAGGGGAGTTTACGGAGGAGGATCATCTCAGGGAAATCCAGGATAGATGGTTTAGAATTTAGCGTGGATTTATAGATCCCCTGGGTCCAGATGGGTTGGATGATCCGGTGGATCCCGATGAACCCCTATCATGGGTGTTGCCAGGAAGAACGGGCAGTGCTAAGCTGACAAGGGCTTGCCGAGCAGAACGGACCATTGTACTAAGTATAAACGTACCCATGGGCTAGAATACCCCTATGTTCCCGAACCCCTCATGCAGGAGATAGAGGACTGTCGGGATGGGTGGCTCAGGGAGGATATTGAGTACTACATGGTTACCAGGGGAGGTGCCATTACAGGCACCCAAGCAGAGGAACGAATATCCCAGTTAATGCGAGTCTGGAGTATTGGGCGCAGCTTCTATATGCATAAGGTGGTGTATAGAGGGGAGCGTGGCTTGCCCAGGGAGTATAGCGTATCAGTGACCGACATGGCGGGCAGAGAGATTAAAAAGCCAGATCCTCGTCACTATTAGGCTAAGACCCCGGTCACGACGCTGTAACGCGCGCCCGCGCTTTTGGCGGCGCGTTCAGCCGATTCCCCGGTCTGCAGCTCACTGCAGGAGCAGAGACCGGGGGGAGGTGTGGCGGAGGAGTGACGGGGGCGTGGCCATGACGTCACCCGGCAGGTTTGCCCTCGTTGGCTGAACCGCCGGGGGGCGTGCCTAATCGCTCGACGCGAGTCCTGCTCTCAATTCTATTGAGAGCAGGAGTAGCTCTCGCGCGAGCGCTGCGGCCCCCCCTCGCAGCGGGCCCGGCGCCATTGCGGGGAGGGCTCTCATGCGCGCAGCGTCCGCCACAGCGGGGGCAAGGCCTTACTAGGGAGACAGCAAATGAGGTCTGGGAAAAGAAATCTTGAGCGCCCCTGCTGGTCAGTGAGCGCTGTGTTATATTTCTAATTATGGATGAAAAGCATTGTTATGACTTTTGATGTGTGTTCCTTTTGCAGTGTTTCCTGGAGAAAGGTACACCAAATTTAGGTCCCAGCCGGGATGGTGGGGATTCACCAGGGGGAGTATGTAGCCATGCATAACAATGTCTACAGTCATCTCTCCTGCTGGCAGCAAAACCTGGTAAGTTACAGGAATGCCAGCAGTAATCATGGAGGTTTGCCCTCACACCCTGGTGAGGTGCCCTATGTATGGATGGGAGTGGCTACATGCTTTGAGTCCCTGATTAGTGACATCAGAGATGTGCCTGCTTCCTGAGGTATATAAGGCACTGCACTGCCTAAAGTTAGTGTGGTTGCTGCGGGTTGATGTTACAAGGTGAAGCAGCAAGTTCAAAGGTGCCCACTAGTGCAGTAACTAGTGGCACCATTCAATATCTAGCTAGAGAAGGCCAACTGTGTCCAGGGACCTGGCACAGTGGGGACCTCCCTGCGGGGAGAGGGAATCCCACTCCATTGGGAGGGCGTACCCTTTGAAGGGGATCACGGAGCAATGTGTGGCTAAGACAATGACTGTGAGGGGCAGCTGGCCCTTATCACCACGCACAATAAATATGGCTTGTTCAATGGAAACCCCATGGTGTGAGTCTGCAATTACTCTCCAGGGGCCCTCACCACCAAGAAGGAGTTCCTCATCAGGACCATCTCCCTGCATATGCTTAGATCCTGATGAGGTGGAGGCGCTGCACGTGATGTAAGTAGGACTCGCACCCATTACCTCAGACACCTGTCTGACTTGACATTCCCGAATACCATCATGCGGGAGACTCAGGAGTCCTGTTGCCTACAAGTGCACCACAGACACGAACATGTAACAGTGCTGCATAGACCACAGGGGCCAATGTGCGATTGGGTGGGTCAGACCAAAGGGAACAAGCGTTACAGCTGTATATACTGAGTGTGTTCTGACACGGTGAGCTGTATATACTGAGTGTGTTCTGACACGGTGAGCTGTATATACTGAGTGTGTTCTGACACGGTGAGCTGTATATACTGAGTGTGTTCTGACACGGTGAGCTGTATATACTGAGTGTGTGTTCATAGCTGGAAACCTAAATCTAACAGACTGATAAATGTATCTGGAATTATGAAGCAAACAGAAGCACGCACCAAGTATTTCTTTTAAATCCTATATGAACCAGGGGTCCCCGAAGCAGAACCGTGACCCCCAGGAGCAGAACCGGGACCCCCCGGAGCAGAACCACAACACTGCAAGCTCCGCCGACCCCCCGGAGCAGAAAGATTTCATTTGTTACTTTGTCCAGTACTTGGTAAGAACAACAAAGATGACTGCAGGGTCATCTCATGATGATGTCACAGCTTCCTATTGGCCACCAGAGTGAGGCTGACTGCAGTGGTCATATTATTTCTCCCGCACAAAATATTAATGTAAGGTAATTTCAAAACGAAATATCTCAGGAACCAGAGAGTCCTCGTAGGTTGGAGGGGAGCGGTTCAACCCTGAGGGAGCCCTAGTGTGGCATTATCTCTGCCCACACCAGCACTGTATCCTTCACCTCCATTGTCAACTGGGCAGTGTCTCTTTGAATAGTGTCCCCAACATTAGTGAAAACACTGAAGCCACCTGAGCCTTTGCTGTCCTAACCCAGAAACGAATATCAAATCTCCCAGTATACCCAGCTGCTTTCCTGAGGGCCTGCTTACCACTGCCTGCCTATTCTGCACGGGAGTCCCCTCAAATCCACGCCTTATAGAAACCACCGGCAACAAGACAAATGAGCACAAACAATTACCTCCAACAACCAAGCGTGTTAAAATAAGCATGCCCTAATTACACCACTGAAGCATGCATACTCCTACTTGCTGATCCACTTTATAAGACCTTACTCAATCCCAGTCGAGCTGCCTCTGCCACTGCACCAATCCGACACGAATGAGAACCATACAGATCTGGATCCACCACCGCTTCCGTTAAACACAGCTTTAAGATCTGTAACGTGGAACTTTGAGAAAGTTTCCCCATTTTCATAACATAAAGCAGATCCACCCTTGCCAGGTCTTACCCTCGCATAGTCCTCCCAAACCCTGAGTAGTAGAATGGTCAGTTTTGGTTCTGTGAATGCGCACGTACACACAACCATATATTCTTTCTGGAGCCCCCGACACCGACCATGAACAAGTCTGGAGCTCGGTTTGGAGTCGACTTCTATACTTTCCCGGCCTCCATTTGAAAACAAAGAACAGGGCGCTGACCAATCGCTATAGACCATTACTCCGATGAGCCAATCAGGAGCAAAAGGAGCCTCTGGAATGGACCAATCATTGCTGGGGGTTGTACCAGTGCCTAAGGATGGCCCCCGAGGGGCGCAGCATGGGAGCATAGGAAATTGGAACCCAATGGAAATCTGGTCAACGGGGCTAGGACCCGAACCCCGGCCCTGAATTCAGCTCCATACCCCCCACAGGGTATCTCCTCGGACTTTTCTTCTGCCTCTACCATAAAGTCCTTAATGTCATGGGGAAGCCAACAAATCTCAACCGATGCATAGCAGGAGGTCTGGGTACACAACGCTACCCCTCGCTACCATACATCGGGCACTGCCCTTCCCCTGGAGGCGAGGCTTCACACCGTTACTAATGCAACTGAAGCAACACCATGACCTGAAAACCAACCTCACACTGAGCCAAAACGCCAGGCAGCCCCAACTGCACCAGGGGCGCACCCTCTGACCCCTGCACCCTTGACAAGAGCTGACCCAGAAACCCTTGCAAAGTCAGTGAGATTTTGGGGTTCTGGGCCCAAAAATGACATTTGAATGGGAAAATACTGATTTTTATCAGTGAGACAGCACTGAAATGTTTGAGATACTGAAGCTAAAAACTAGTGAGATAGAAAGTCAGTGAGATTTGACACGTGTGTCTCACACTCATGTTCATTTGAATGAAGCTGGCCACCTCTCTAGGAGGAGGACGGCGGATTCACAGGATATTAAGTAGGGGGACAGTTGGACTTTCTGCACCTCTAAAAAATAAGCAGAGACCCTGAATGATTATTTACACTAACTCTGCGTTACCGTGACCAAAGGAAAACTGAGACCCTGAATGATTATTTACACTAACTCTGCGTTACCGTGACCAAAGGAAAACTGAGACCCTGAATGATTATTTACACTAACTCTGCGTTACCGTCACCAAAGGAAAACTGAGACCCTGAATGATTATTTACACTAACTCTGCGTTACCGTGACCAAAGGAAAACTGAGACCCTGAATGACTACTCACACTCACTCTGTGTTCCCTTGGCCAAGGGAAAACTGAGACCCGTTTTGCAGTCGGGGGTCTTTATTAAATAGACCCTGATGCTTGAATTATTCTGCTCTGTACAGCCCTGACTTAACTGGTGACATTTCACACCAATAAAGTGCCGCTCTCCCGATACAGTGTGTTCCATTTGGTCTTGAAGCTCCCAGCTTTCATGTCATACAGTATCTCCTCCTTATCTCCTCCTTATCTCCTCGTCAGGGACAGGAAAACCCAAGGCTGCCGGTCCTGCTGGAACGGAGAATATTTCATTCTTCAAAAACCAAGAGACTTTTTTTTCACATCGAATGTTATTCTGTGTCGGAGAAAAGGTGAGCGAGTATAATATAAAAGCAATATTTTTCTCTGATAATTCTACGGACAACGTGCTACAAACTGCAAGGTTACGGAAAACACTATCCGAGACAACCGGGGCGGGGAAAAAACAGCACCAGATTTATCGGTGACAAAAAGTCTCAATGAAATCGTTTATTTTTTCCGGATTGATCCGGTGCAATTTTTATTTAATTTTTTTAACTTGTTCTTTATTTGTATTTTGTACGTAAAAATGTGCGGTGGGGGGTGGGGGGTGGGGGGTGGGGGGTGGGGGGTGGATCCAGAGATTAAAAGGGTAGCAGGGTCCTCATAATTTACAAACGTTCGTAAAGATACATGTGATACCTTTGTATTAGTGTTGACATAAATAACAGCTCTTTAATACAATACGGAGACAACAAGCTATACTCTATCAAATGGTAAGACAGAAAAAGACAGAAAAATGGGAGATCTGGTGCAATTTTTAATGCTGGTTTTTAATCCCCAGTGAGTCCCCGCCCTGAAGAGCGTACAATCTAATTTTGGTGCAAGAGGCACAGGGAGGTAAAGAACGTGCCCGTGGCACCAGGAGCCGACACCAGGATTTTATCATGCATTATTTCTACAATGTAAGAGGAGTAGCAAGATGGAAGAAATAAGGGCGAGAAGCTTCCCAGACTATGGGGTCTATTTATCTACAGTACAGGCATACCCCGCATTACATACCCCGAGATACACGAATAGCTAGATTAGCTACATGTGTGAGCAGCTCAAAAGTAGGATGTGACAATTATATTACCCATCAGCTGGTTCGCTCACACTGTTAGAGCTGTGGTTTAGAAAAGCAGTGGTTTTGAGTTCTAGTCCTGGTTGGGTCTGACACCTTTCCAGTAATTAGCTTGGTGCCTTGGGCTTATCAACTCTATACAGGCATACCCCACATTAACGTACGCAATGGGACCGGAGCATGTATGTAAAGTGAAAATGTACTTAAAGTGAAGCACTGCCTTTTCTCCACTTATCGATGCATGTACTGTACTGCAATCGTCATATACGTGCATAACTGATGTAAATAACGCATGTGTAACAGGCTCTATAGTCTCCCCGCTTGCGCACAGCTTTGGTACAGGTAGGGAGCTGGTATTGCTGTTCAGGACGTGCTGACAGGCGCATGCGTGAGCTGCTGTTTGCCTATTGGGCGATATGTCCTTACTCGCGAGTGTACTTAAAGTGAGTGTCCTTAAAGCGAGGTATGCCTGTATTATATATTTATCTATTCATCTATAATCTATTTATCTATTATCTATTTATCTATAATCTATTTATCGATTATCTATTTATCGATTATCTATTTATCGATTATCTATTTATCGATTATCTATTAATCTATTTATTAATCTATTTATATGTGAATATTGTGGCAAAATCACTTTAAATACGTGCACGACGGGCGGCTTGTCCCTACCGTGTCACCGCGCCTGTTTATGAAGCCACTTAGCGAGATTTTTCTTGTTTTCAGCGTTGCGTCCTGTTATGATCAGCAAAAGGTGCGCCAACTTTTTCCTTTGCTTAATCTCCTTACAAAAGCAAAAACAAATGTAACCTCCCTGCCTGGTTCCTGGGGCGTTTACATCAAATGTTGCTCGTCTTGGCGTGCTCAGAGTTGGTTACAATGTCCGGGTGCTGGATCCGTGCAGGCCGGGCGTTGGTTACCGTGTCAGGGTGCTGGGTCTGTGCAGGCGCGGCGTTGGTTACCGTGTCAGGGTGCTGGGTCTGTGCAGGCGCGGCGTTGGTTACCGTGTCAGGGTGCTGGATCCGTGCAGGCTGGGCGTTGGTTACCGTGTCATGGTGCTGGATCCGTGCAGGCCGGGCGTTGGTTACCGTGTCAGGGTGCTGGGTCTGTGCAGGCGCGGCATTGGTTACCGTGTCAGGGTGCTGGGTCTGTGCAGGCGCGGCGTTGGTTACCGTGTCAGGGTGCTGGATCCGTGCAGGCTGGGCGTTGGTTACCGTGTCAGGGTGCTGGATCCGTGCAGGCGCGGCGTTGGTTACCGTGTCAGGGTGCTGGGTCTGTGCAGGCGCGGCGTTGGTTACCGTGTCAGGGTGCTGGATCCGTGCAGGCTGGGCGTTGGTTACTGTGTCAGGGTGCTGGGTCTGTGCAGGCTGGGCGTTGGTTACCTTGTCAGGGTGCTGGATCCGTGCAGGGTGGGCGTTGGTTACCGTGTCCGGGCGCTGGATCCGTGCAGGCTGCGTGTTGGTTACGTGTCAGGGTGCTGGATCCGTGCAGGCCGGGTGTTGGTTACCTTGTCAGGGTGCTGGATCCGTGCAGGCTGGGTGTTGGTTACTGTGTCAGGGTGCTGGATCCGTGCAGGCTGGTTGTTGGTTACTGTGTCAGGGTGCTGGGTCTGTGCAGGCGCGGTGTTGGTTACCTTGTCAGGGTGCTGGATCCGTGCAGGCCGGGCGTTGGTTACCGTGTCAGGGTGCTGGATCCGTGCAGGCCGGGCGTTGGTTACCATGTCAGGGTGCTGGATCCGTGCAGGCTGGGCGTTGGTTACCGTGTCAGGGTGCTGGGTCTGTGCAGGTGCGGCGTTGGTTACCGTGTCAGGGTGCTGGATCCGGGCAGGCCGGGTGTTGGTTACTGTGTCAGGGTGCTGGATCCGTGCACGCCGGGCGTTGGTTACCTTGTCAGGGTGCTGGGTCTGTGCAGGCGCGGCGTTGGTTACCGTGTCAGGGTGCTGGATCCGTGCAGGCCGGGTGTTGGTTACTGTGTCAGGGTGCTGGATCCGTTCAGGCTGTGTGTTGGTTACCGTGTCAGGGTGCTGGGTCTGTGCAGACGCGGCGTTGGTTACCGTGTCAGGGTGCTGGGTCTGTGCAGGCTGGGTGTTGGTTACCGTGTCAGGGTGCTGGGTCTGTGCAGGCGCGGCGTTGGTTACCGTGTCAGGGTGCTGGATCCGTGCAGGCCGGGCGTTGGTTACCGTGTCAGGGTGCTGGATCCGTGCAGGCTTGGTGTTGGTTACCTTGTCAGGGTGCAGGATCCGTGCAGGCCGGGCGTTGGTTACCTTGTCAGGGTGCTGGATCCGTGCAGGCCGGGCGTTGGTTACCTTGTCAGGGTGTTGGGTCTGTGCAGGCGCGGCGTTGGTTACCGTGTCAGGGTGCTGGATCCGTGCAGGCTGGGTGCTGGTTACCTTGTCAGGGTGCTGGATCCGTGCAGGCCGGGCGTTGGTTACCGTGTCAGGGTGCTGGATCCGTGCAGGCTGGGCGTTGGTTACCGTGTCAGGGGACTGGATCCGAGCAGGCTGGGTGTTGGTTACCGTGTCAGGGTGCTGGATCCGTGCAGGCCGGGCGTTGGTTACCTTGTCAGGGTGCTGGATCCGTGCAGGCCGGGCGTTGGTTACCGTGTCAGGGGGCTGGATCCGAGCAGGCTGGGTGTTGGTTACCGTGTCAGGGTGCTGGATCCGTGCAGGCCGGGCGTTGGTTACCTTGTCAGGGTGCTGGATCCGTGCAGGCCGGGCGTTGGTTACCTTGTCAGGGTGCTGGATCCGTGCAGGCTGGGCGTTGGTTACCGTGTCAGGGTGCTGGATCCGTGCAGGCTGGGCGTTGGTTACCTTGTCAGGGTGCTGGATCCGTGCAGGCCGGGCGTTGGTTACCTTGTCAGGGTGCTGGATCCGTGCAGGCTGGGCGTTGGTTACCTTGTCAGGGTGCTGGATCCGTGCAGGCCGGGCGTTGGTTACCTTGTCACGGTGCTGGATCCGTGCAGGCCGGGCGTTGGTTACCTTGTCAGGGTGCTGGATCCGTGCAGGCTGGGCGTTGGTTACCGTGTCAGGGTGCTGGATCCGTGCAGGCCGGGCGTTGGTTACCGTGTCAGGGTGCTGGATCCGTGCAGGCCGGGCGTTGGTTACCGTGTCAGGGTGCTGGATCCGTGCAGGCTGGGCGTTGGTTACCGTGTCAGGGGGCTGGATCCGAGCAGGCTGGGTGTTGGTTACCGTGTCAGGGTGCTGGATCCGTGCAGGCCGGGCGTTGGTTACCTTGTCAGGGTGCTGGATCCGTGCAGGCTGGGCGTTGTTTACCGTGTCAGGGTGCTGGATCCGTGCAGGCTGGGTGTTGGTTACCTTGTCAGGGTGCTGGATCAGTGCAGGCCGGGCGTTGGTTACCTTGTCAGGGTGCTGGATCCGTGCAGGCCGGGCGTTGGTTACCTTGTCAGGGTGCTGGATCCATGCAGGCGCGGTGTTGGTTACCTTGTCCGGGTGCTGGATCCGTGCAGGCTGGGTGTTGGTTACTGTGTCAGGGTGCTGGGACACGGGCAGGCCGGGCGTTGGTTACCGTGTCAGGGTGCTGGATCCGGGCAGGCTGGGAATTGGTTACCGTGTCAGGGTGCTGGATCCGTGCAGGCCGGGCGTTGGTTACCTTGTCAGGGTGCTGGATCCATGCAGGCTGGGCGTTGGTTACCGTGTCAGGGTGCTGGGACGCGGGCAGGCCGGGCGTTGGTTACCGTGTCAGGGTGCTGGATCCGGGCAGGCTGGGAATTGGTTACCATGTCAGGGTGCTGGATCCGTGCAGGTCAGGCGCTGGTTACCGTGTCAGGGTGCTGGGTCTGTGCAGGCATGGCGCTGGTTACCGTGTCAGGGTGCTGGGTCTGTGCAGGCCGGGCTTTGGTTACTGTGTCAGGTTGCTGGGACACGGGCAGGCTGGGCATTGGTTACCTTGTCAGGGTGCTGGATCCGGGCAGGCCGGGCGTTGGTTACTGTGTCAGGGTGCTGGATCCGTGCAGGCCGGGCATTGGTTACCTTGTCAGGGTGCTGGATCCGTGCAGGCTGGGCGTTGGTTACCTTGTCAGGGTGCTGGATCCGTGCAGGCTGCGTGTTGGTTACCGTGTCAGGGTGCTGGATCCGTGCAGGCCGGGTGTTGGTTACCTTGTCAGGGTGCTGGATCCACGCAGGCTGGGTGTTGGTTACTGTGTCAGGGTGCTGGATCCGTGCAGGCCGGGCGTTGGTTACCTTGTCAGGGTGCTGGATCCGTGCAGGCCGGGCGTTGGTTACCTTGTCAGGGTGCTGGATCCGTGCAGGCCGGGCGTTGGTTACCTTGTCAGGGTGCTGGATCCGTGCAGGCTGGGCGTTGGTTACCGTGTCAGGGTGCTGGGACGCGGGCAGGCCGGGCGTTGGTTACCGTGTCAGGGTGCTGGATCCGGGCAGGCTGGGAATTGGTTACCATGTCAGGGTGCTGGATCCGTGCAGGTCAGGCGCTGGTTACCGTGTCAGGGTGCTGGGTCTGTGCAGGCTGGGTGTTGGTTACCTTGTCAGGGTGCTGGATCAGTGCAGGCCGGGCGTTGGTTACCTTGTCAGGGTGCTGGATCCGTGCAGGCCGGGCGTTGGTTACCTTGTCAGGGTGCTGGATCCGTGCAGGCTGGGCGTTGGTTACCGTGTCAGGGTGCTGGGACGCGGGCAGGCCGGGCGTTGGTTACCGTGTCAGGGTGCTGGATCCGGGCAGGCTGGGAATTGGTTACCATGTCAGGGTGCTGGATCCGTGCAGGTCAGGCGCTGGTTACCGTGTCAGGGTGCTGGGTCTGTGCAGGCTGGGTGTTGGTTACCTTGTCAGGGTGCTGGATCAGTGCAGGCCGGGCGTTGGTTACCTTGTCAGGGTGCTGGATCCGTGCAGGCCGGGCGTTGGTTACCTTGTCAGGGTGCTGGATCCATGCAGGCGCGGTGTTGGTTACCTTGTCCGGGTGCTGGATCCGTGCAGGCTGGGTGTTGGTTACTGTGTCAGGGTGCTGGGACACGGGCAGGCCGGGCGTTGGTTACCGTGTCAGGGTGCTGGATCCGGGCAGGCTGGGAATTGGTTACCGTGTCAGGGTGCTGGATCCGTGCAGGCCGGGCGTTGGTTACCTTGTCAGGGTGCTGGATCCATGCAGGCTGGGCGTTGGTTACCGTGTCAGGGTGCTGGGACGCGGGCAGGCCGGGCGTTGGTTACCGTGTCAGGGTGCTGGATCCGGGCAGGCTGGGAATTGGTTACCATGTCAGGGTGCTGGATCCGTGCAGGTCAGGCGCTGGTTACCGTGTCAGGGTGCTGGGTCTGTGCAGGCATGGCGCTGGTTACCGTGTCAGGGTGCTGGGTCTGTGCAGGCCGGGCTTTGGTTACTGTGTCAGGTTGCTGGGACACGGGCAGGCTGGGCATTGGTTACCTTGTCAGGGTGCTGGATCCGGGCAGGCCGGGCGTTGGTTACTGTGTCAGGGTGCTGGATCCGTGCAGGCCGGGCATTGGTTACCTTGTCAGGGTGCTGGATCCGTGCAGGCTGGGCGTTGGTTACCTTGTCAGGGTGCTGGATCCGTGCAGGCTGCGTGTTGGTTACCGTGTCAGGGTGCTGGATCCGTGCAGGCCGGGTGTTGGTTACCTTGTCAGGGTGCTGGATCCGCGCAGGCTGGGTGTTGGTTACTGTGTCAGGGTGCTGGATCCGTGCAGGCCGGGCGTTGGTTACCTTGTCAGGGTGCTGGATCCGTGCAGGCCGGGCGTTGGTTACCTTGTCAGGGTGCTGGATCCGTGCAGGCCGGGCGTTGGTTACCTTGTCAGGGTGCTGGATCCGTGCAGGCTGGGCGTTGGTTACCGTGTCAGGGTGCTGGGACGCGGGCAGGCCGGGCGTTGGTTACCGTGTCAGGGTGCTGGATCCGGGCAGGCTGGGAATTGGTTACCATGTCAGGGTGCTGGATCCGTGCAGGTCAGGTGCTGGTTACCGTGTCAGGGTGCTGGGTCTGTGCAGGCATGGCGCTGGTTACCGTGTCAGGGTGCTGGGTCTGTGCAGGCCGGGCGTTGGTTACTGTGTCAGGTTGCTGGGACACGGGCAGGCTGGGCATTGGTTACCTTGTCAGGGTGCTGGATCCGGGCAGGCCGGGCGTTGGTTACTGTGTCAGGGTGCTGGATCCGTGCAGGCCGGGCATTGGTTACCTTGTCAGGGTGCTGGATCCGTGCAGGCTGGGCGTTGGTTACCTTGTCAGGGTGCTGGATCCGTGCAGGCTGCGTGTTGGTTACCGTGTCAGGGTGCTGGATCCGTGCAGGCCGGGTGTTGGTTACCTTGTCAGGGGACTGGATCCGAGCAGGCTGGGTGTTGGTTACCGTGTCAGGGTGCTGGATCCGTGCAGGCCGGGCGTTGGTTACCTTGTCAGGGTGCTGGATCCGTGCAGGCCGGGCGTTGGTTACCTTGTCAGGGTGCTGGATCCGTGCAGGCTGGGCGTTGGTTACCGTGTCAGGGGGCTGGATCCGAGCAGGCTGGGTGTTGGTTACCGTGTCAGGGTGCTGGATCCGTGCAGGCCGGGCGTTGGTTACCTTGTCAGGGTGCTGGATCCGTGCAGGCCGGGCGTTGGTTACCTTGTCAGGGTGCTGGATCCGTGCAGGCTGGGCGTTGGTTACCGTGTCAGGGTGCTGGATCCGTGCAGGCTGGGCGTTGGTTACCTTGTCAGGGTGCTGGATCCGTGCAGGCCGGGCGTTGGTTACCTTGTCAGGGTGCTGGATCCGTGCAGGCTGGGCGTTGGTTACCTTGTCAGGGTGCTGGATCCGTGCAGGCCGGGCGTTGGTTACCTTGTCAGGGTGCTGGATCCGTGCAGGCCGGGCGTTGGTTACCTTGTCAGGGTGCTGGATCCGTGCAGGCTGGGCGTTGGTTACCGTGTCAGGGTGCTGGATCCGTGCAGGCTGGGCGTTGGTTACCATGTCAGGGTGCTGGATCCGTGCAGGCCGGGCGTTGGTTACCGTGTCAGGGTGCTGGATCCGTGCAGGCTGGGCGTTGGTTACCGTGTCAGGGGGCTGGATCCGAGCAGGCTGGGTGTTGGTTACCGTGTCAGGGTGCTGGATCCGTGCAGGCCGGGCGTTGGTTACCTTGTCAGGGTGCTGGATCCGTGCAGGCTGGGCGTGGGTTACTGTGTCAGGGTGCTGGATCCATGCAGGCTGGGTGTTGGTTACCGTGTCAGGGTGCTGGATCCGTGCAGGCCGGGCGTTGGTTACCGTGTCAGGGTGCTGGATCCGTGCAGGCTGGGTGTTGGTTACCTTGTCAGGGTGCTGGATCAGTGCAGGCCGGGCGTTGGTTACCTTGTCAGGGTGCTGGATCCGTGCAGGCCGGGCGCTGGTTACCTTGTCAGGGTGATGGATCCGTGCAGGCCGGGCGTTGGTTACCTTGTCAGGGTGCTGGATCCATGCAGGCGCGGTGTTGGTTACCTTGTCCGGGTGCTGGATCCGTGCAGGCTGGGTGTTGGTTACTGTGTCAGGGTGCTGGGACACGGGCAGGCCGGGCGTTGGTTACCGTGTCAGGGTGCTGGATCCGGGCAGGCTGGGAATTGGTTACCATGTCAGGGTGCTGGATCCGTGCAGGTCAGGCGCTGGTTACCGTGTCAGGGTGCTGGGTCTGTGCAGGCATGGCGCTGGTTACCGTGTCAGGGTGCTGGGACGCGGGCAGGCCGGGCGTTGGTTACCGTGTCAGGGTGCTGGATCCGGGCAGGCTGGGAATTGGTTACCATGTCAGGGTGCTGGATCCGTGCAGGTCAGGCGCTGGTTACCGTGTCAGGGTGGCTGGGTCTGTGCAGGCATGGCGCTGGTTACCGTGTCAGGGTGCTGGGTCTGTGCAGGCCGGGCGTTGGTTACCGTGTCAGGTTGCTGGGACACGGGCAGGCTGGGCATTGGTTACCTTGTCAGGGTGCTGGATCCGGGCAGGCCGGGCGTTGGTTACTGTGTCAGGGTGCTGGATCCGTGCAGGCCGGGCATTGGTTACCTTGTCAGGGTGCTGGATCCGTGCAGGCTGGGCGTTGGTTACCTTGTCAGGGTGCTGGATCCGTGCAGGCAGCGTGTTGGTTACCGTGTCAGGGTGCTGGATCCGTGCAGGCCGGGTGTTGGTTACCTTGTCAGGGTGCTGGATCCGCGCAGGCTGGGCGTTGGTTACCGTGTCAGGGGGCTGGATCCGAGCAGGCTGGGTGTTGGTTACCGTGTCAGGGTGCTGGATCCGTGCAGGCCGGGCGTTGGTTACCTTGTCAGGGTGCTGGATCCGTGCAGGCCGGGCGTTGGTTACCTTGTCAGGGTGCTGGATCCGTGCAGGCTGGGCATTGGTTACCGTGTCAGGGTGCTGGATCCGTGCAGGCTGGGCGTTGGTTACCTTGTCAGGGTGCTGGATCCGTGCAGGCCGGGCGTTGGTTACCTTGTCAGGGTGCTGGATCCGTGTAGGCTGGGCGTTGGTTACCTTGTCAGGGTGCTGGATCCGTGCAGGCCGGGCGTTGGTTACCTTGTCAGGGTGCTGGATCCGTGCAGGCCGGGCGTTGGTTACCTTGTCAGGGTGCTGGATCCGTGCAGGCTGGGCGTTGGTTACCGTGTCAGGGTGCTGGATCCGTGCAGGCTGGGCGTTGGTTACCGTGTCAGGGTGCTGGATCCGTGCAGGCCGGGCGTTGGTTACCGTGTCAGGGTGCTGGATCCTTGCAGGCTGGGCGTTGGTTACCGTGTCAGGGGGCTGGATCCGAGCAGGCTGGGTGTTGGTTACCGTGTTAGGGTGCTGGATCCATGCAGGCCGGGCGTTGGTTACCTTGTCAGGGTGCTGGATCCGTGCAGGCTGGGCGTGGGTTACTGTGTCAGGGTGCTGGATCCATGCAGGCTGGGTGTTGGTTACCGTGTCAGGGTGCTGGATCCGTGCAGGCCGGGCGTTGGTTACCGTGTCAGGGTGCTGGATCCGTGCAGGCTGGGTGTTGGTTACCTTGTCAGGGTGCTGGATCAGTGCAGGCCGGGCGTTGGTTACCTTGTCAGGGTGCTGGATCCGTGCAGGCCGGGCGCTGGTTACCTTGTCAGGGTGCTGGATCCGTGCAGGCCGGGCGTTGGTTACCTTGTCAGGGTGCTGGATCCATGCAGGCGCGGTGTTGGTTACCTTGTCCGGGTGCTGGATCCGTGCAGGCTGGGTGTTGGTTACTGTGTCAGGGTGCTGGGACACGGGCAGGCCGGGCGTTGGTTACCGTGTCAGGGTGCTGGATCCGGGCAGGCTGGGAATTGGTTACCATGTCAGGGTGCTGGATCCGTGCAGGTCAGGCGCTGGTTACCGTGTCAGGGTGCTGGGTCTGTGCAGGCATGGCGCTGGTTACCGTGTCAGGGTGCTGGGACGCGGGCAGGCCGGGCGTTGGTTACCGTGTCAGGGTGCTGGATCCGGGCAGGCTGGGAATTGGTTACCATGTCAGGGTGCTGGATCCGTGCAGGTCAGGCGCTGGTTACCGTGTCAGGGTGCTGGGTCTGTGCAGGCATGGCGCTGGTTACCGTGTCAGGGTGCTGGGTCTGTGCAGGCCGGGCGTTGGTTACTGTGTCAGGTTGCTGGGACACGGGCAGGCTGGGCATTGGTTACCTTGTCAGGGTGCTGGATCCGGGCAGGCCGGGCGTTGGTTACTGTGTCAGGGTGCTGGATCCGTGCAGGCCGGGAATTGGTTACCTTGTCAGGGTGCTGGATCCGTGCAGGCTGGGCGTTGGTTACCTTGTCAGGGTGCTGGATCCGTGCAGGCTGCGTGTTGGTTACCGTGTCAGGGTGCTGGATCCGTGCAGGCCGGGTGTTGGTTACCTTGTCAGGGTGCTGGATCCGCGCAGGCTGGGTGTTGGTTACTGTGTCAGGGTGCTGGATCCGTGCAGGCCGGGTGTTGGTTACCTTGTCAGGGTGCTGACTCCGTGCAGGCTGAGCGTTGGTTACCGGATCAGGGTGCTGGATCTGTGCAGGCCGGGCACTGGTTACTGTGTCAGGGTGCTGGATCCATGCAGGCCGGGCATTGGTTACCGTGTCAGGGTGCTGGGACACGGGGAGGCTGGGCGTTGGTTACCTTCTCAGGGCGCTGGGACGTGGGCAGGCCGGGCGTTGGTCACCTTGTCAGGGTGCTGGATCCGTGCAGGCCGGGCGTTGGTTACTGTGTCAGGGTGCTGGATCCGTGCAGGCGCGGCGTTGGTTACCGTGTCAGGGTGCTGGATCCGTGCAGGCTGGGTGTTGGTTACTGTGTCAGGGTGCTGGATCCGTGCAGGCTGGACGTTGGTTACCTTGTCAGGGTGCTGGATCCGTGCAGGCCGGGCGCTGGTTACCGTGTCAGGGTGCTGGATCCGTGCAGGCTGGGCGTTGGTTACCTTGTCAGGGGGCTGGATCCGTGCAGGCTGGGTGTTGGTTACCGGATTAGGGTGCTGGATCCGTGCAGGCCGGGCGTTGGTTACCGGATTAGGGTGCTGGATCCGTGCAGGCTGCGTGTTGGTTACGTGTCAGGGTGCTGGATCCGTGCAGGCCGGGTGTTGGTTACTGTGTCAGGGTGCTGGATCCGTGCAGGCCGGGTGTTGGTTACCTTGTCAGGATGCTGACTCCGTGCACGCTGAGCGTTGGTTACCGGATCAGGGTGCTGGATCTGTGCAGGCCGGGCGCTGGTTACTGTGTCAGGGTGCTGGATCCATGCAGGCCGGGCATTGGTTACCTTGTCAGGGTGCTGGATCCGTGCAGGCCGGGCGTTGGTTACCGTGTCAGGGTGCTGGATACGTGCAGGCTGGGTGTTGGTTACCTTCTCAGGGCGCTGGGACGCGGGCAGGCCGGGCGTTGGTCACCTTGTCAGGGTGCTGGATCCGTGCAGGCCGGGCGTTGGTTACCGGATTAGGGTGCTGGATCCGTGCAGGCTGGGTGTTGGTTACCGGATTAGGGTGCTGGATCCGTGCAGGCCGGGCGTTGGTTACCGGATTAGGGTGCTGGATCCGTGCAGGCTGCGTGTTGGTTACCGGATTAGGGTGCTGGATCCGTGCAGGCCGGGTGTTGGTTACCGGATTAGGGTGCTGGATCCGTGCAGGCCGGGTGTTGGTTACCGGATTAGGGTGCTGGATCCGTGCAGGCTGCGTGTTGGTTACCGTATTAGGGTGCTGGATCCGTGCAGGCCGGGTGTTGGTTACCGGATTAGGGTGCTGGATCCGTGCAGGCCGGGCGTTGGTTACCTTGTCAGGGTGCTGGATCCGTGCAGGCTGGGTGCTGATTACCTTGTCCGGGTGCTGGATCCGGGTAGGCTGGGCGTTGGTTACCTTGTCCGGGTGCTGGATCCGGGTAGGCTGGGCGTTGGTTACCTTGTCCGGGTGCTGGATCCGGGTAGGCTGCGAGTTGGTTACCTTGTCAGGGTGCTGACTCCATGCAGGCTGGGTGCTTTATTCATACAAACAGCAGCTTTATTGATCACCACCGATAAAGTCTCATTACACGGTGCCCATCGCTTCGTGTATACTATCATCACTGTTCTCTGTATGTGCTGTCTGTGTCCTCTCCCCCATCTCGGCCCGCTAGGCAGGTGCTGAGGGGGCCGTCGACGCCATGTCTGCGTATGTGGAGAACGGGCCGCCCACGGGTCGCACATGCGCGGAATGGAGGGGCTTCCTGCTGTCGCGCATGCGTAGAATGGCGCATTGCCGGTCTGCGCATGCGCACCTAGCGAAAATCGCCAGTTCCACTTTCCGCCGATTTTCGCTTTACGGCGGGTCCTCAGAACGGAAACCGCCCTATTAGTGGGACTCTCCTGTACAACGTTTACGCTGTCTTCTATAACCCCGACCCGGCTTGCAAAACCATCCTACACTCTAGGCATCAGGTCGGAATCCCGGATACATAGGCACAATGCTCCGGTCAAAATCCTACCCTAAAAACGTTCTTGCAGCTCACCGCCAGGAGACCCTGCTTCAGCCCAGACCAAACAGGTAAAAGGGGGATAGGCATACACCCTCACCCTCTCCCCCCACTCCTCTGCTATCACTCAATTACCCCCTCTCACTAAATCCCGCTCCCTGAATCCCCCCCTCCCCCTAACACTAATTTTCCCCTCCTCCCCTGGCCAAACACACAATTTCCCCCCACTACCCATACAATTCCCCCTCTCACAACACTGCCCATGCAACCCCCCCCCATACACACACACAATAACCCCTCCCAAGACAGACACCACTAATCCCAAATACAGACACCTCTACTTGTACTCCCCCAAATACAGACTACACTACCCCTACCAGATCCAGTCACCACTAAAAACCCCAGATGCAACGCCCCCCGATACAAACACACTCCCACACATGCAGACTGCACCACCTCCTCCAGATACAATTACCCCCCCCCCCACCCTGATACAATTACCACTACTTCCCCCAGGTACAATTACCCCCACCACCCATCCACCTATACAATTATCACCACCTCCCACAAATACAATTACCACTTACCTCTAGTTGCTACCCCCGGGCCACGGCTCTCCCCAGCGGCTGCATCCTTTTCCCACGCCAGACCTGCCTCTCTCTCCCACCGCTGTACGCCGGACGCTGGGGGCACTTGGAGGTCAGGCCCGGCTTCACTTATGGTTTTGGGATTCTATTTCCATTTTCACCATACTGGGGCGTGGTCCTCAGGGTACGATTGGTGAATGACATCGTGGTGACCTCTACAGGGGCGGGCATGTACAGTTAGGTCCGGAAATAATTGGACACTGACACAATTTTCATAATTTTTATCTCTGTACGCCACCACAATGGATTTGAAATGAAACAACCGAGATGCAATAGAAATGCAGACTTTCAGCTTTAATTCAAGGGGTTGAACAAAAATATCGTAGGAAACGTTTAGGAATTGCAACCATTTTCATACACAGTCCCCTTATTTCAGGAGCTCAAATGTAATTGGACAAATTAACACAATCATAAATAAAATGTTCATTTTTAATACTTTGTCGAGAATCCTTTGCAGGCAATGACTGCTTGAAGTCTGGAACGCATGGACATCACCAAACGCTGGGTTTCCTCCTTTGTGATGCTTTGCCAGGCCTTTACTGCAGCTGTCTTCAGTTGTTGTTTGTTCGTGGGTCTTTCTGCCTTGAGTTTTGTCTTCAGCAAGTGATACGCATGCTCGATCGGGTTGAGATCAGGTGATTGACTCGGCCATTGCAGAATATTTCACTTCTTTGCCTTAAAAAACTCCTGGGTTTCTTTCGCAGTATGTTTTGGGTCATTGTCCATCTGTAAAGTGAAGCGCCATCCAATCAACTTCGCTGAATTTGGCTGAATCTGAGCAGACAATATATCCCTATACACTTCAGAATTCATCCGGCTGCTTCTGTCTTCTGTCACATCATCAATAAACACTAGTGACCCTGTGCCATTGTAAGCCATGCATGCCCATACCATCACACTGCCTCCACCGTGTTTTACAGATGATGTGGTATGCTTCGGATCATGAGCTGTTCTACGCCTTCTCCATACTTTTTTCTTCCCATCATTCTGGTACAGGTTGATCTTAGTCTCATCTGTCCGAAGAATGCTGTTCCAGAGCTGGGCTGGCTTTTTTAGATATTGTTTGGCAAAGTCTAACCTGGCCTTTCTATTCTTGAGGCTTATGAATGCTTTGCACCTTGTGGTGAACTCTGTGGTGAATTGTTTTTGCTCTCATGAAGTCTTCTCTTTATGGCAGACTTGGATAATGATATGCCTACCTCCTGGAGAGTGTTCTTCACTTGGCGGGATGTTGTGAAGGGGTTTTTCTTTACCATGGAAAGGATCCTACGATCATCCACCACTGTTGTCTTCCGTGGGCGTCCAGGCCTTTTTGTGTTGCAGAGCTCACCAGTGCGTTCTTTTTTTCTCAGAATGTACCAAACTGTTGATTTGGCCACTCCTAATGTTCCTGCTATCTCTCTGATGGATTTTTTTTTTTGCAGCCTAAGGATGCCCTGTTTCACTTGTATTGAGAGCTCCTTTGACCGCATGTTGTGGGTTCACAGCAACAGCTTCCAAATGCGAATGACACACCTGGAATCAACTCCAGACCTTTTACCTGCTTAATTGATGCTGAAATAACGAAGGAATAGCCCACACCTGTCCATGAAACAGCTTTTGAGTCAATTGTCCAATTACTTTTGGTCCCTTGAAAAAGAGGGGGCTACATATTAAAGAGATGTAATTCCTAAACCCTTCCTCCAATTTGGATGGGAATACCCTCAAGTTAAAGCTGATAGACTGCACTTTAAGCCCATATTCATTATTGAACTGTAACTTGAATTTATTTTGGTACACAGCCGAAATAACAAAACTTGTATCTGTGTCCAATTATTTCCGGACCTAACTGTATTTTGGCCGGAGTTTGTTTATTTGTGTGCACTTATATTCGGGATATTTGTGTACAGTATTGTGTTTTTTTAACTCCTGAAGAAGGTCTTTTAAATAAGCTGAAAATGTAGAATATAACCTTTTATTACTTTTGTAGAGTTCGGTGTTGCCCTTTTGAAGTGATTATAGGGTAAGATGGGCCTGAGGGGCCTTCCTGTGATGGGTAAATGTTCTCATAACTGCTCTTTAACATTTATGTGATGTTATTACAAGAAATGGAGTTCCGATCTCCGTCTAACTCCAAGTTGCACAGTGTCCTTCACCTCTGTATGAATAACTCTTGTAGGAACACGATAATCTGATGGCCAAGGGCACTGAGCTGATAAAACAATGCGTCAAAAGAAGAGAAACGGGATCGCTGTAAGATTGCATTCTGTACTTCTGATTGTGGTCAAAAGTAGTTTTAGTATAAAATTATTTTACTGATTATAACTCTAAAAAATATGTATTGATTGGTAAATTGGTCTATGGCCAATCAAATAGCAATGCTTAAATAATAAGATTGACGCAGGTAAGAACTTAAACCCGGTTAAAATATGAATGGGTACAGGGGCGTAGGTAGCGTAGTACAGAGATAGCTTAGACCAAGCTAAGTCTGGGTATTTATTATGTATTGGGGAGGGGGTGTATTGTAGTGTATGTCTTCATTTATATAGCGCCAAAAGTGTACTCGGCGCTTCACAAAGAATACAGTACTGGGAAGTATAATAATACAATAAGTGCAGCAAAATCAGGCAATAGGCAAGGAAATCCCTGCCCCGAAGAGCTTACAATCTAAGAGGTTTGATGTGGAACTTACAGAGAGAGCAGGTGAGGGAATAAGTGCAGTATATGGCAGTGCTTGGTCACAATGGGTGGTATAAGTGACTGTGGGACAATAGCCATAAGTGCAGGCTATTGGGATGCTTTGTGTGTGGGGCGAGTTTTAAGGTTGGTCAGTATTAAATGAGAGGGTTAACACAATTTAAAGGGAAAGAGATGGCAGGGAGGCATGGGTGAAATCAGGTGTGTATGCCTGGCTTGAGGATTAGGGGAGATCCCCAGCAGCAGAAAGGAGTAGATAGAGGGTGTATGAATAGAGGATTTGTGTGGGTGTTTTTTTATTGAGGGGTAAAGAAGTTGTTGGGAGAGAGGTGGGCAGTGGGGAGTGGGGACGTTGGAGAGAACAGAGACGTTCACAAAGGAGTGAGGAAACAGTAAATAGACAAAGCAGTAGGGAGGGCATAGTGAGATAC